>NW_024747181.1:0-21064 GCF_018991925.1 Homarus americanus
CATTGGCCACGAGTGCCGCATGCGTCATCCGCAAGCTACGCCCCACCTCCAAGAGGGAGGGACGGCCTTGGATGAACGATACTACCGCTGCGTCCACAGCACGCCACCTACTCCCACCAAACCGTGGGCGAAGCCACACCAGGACCACCTGTAGTAGCAACCACAACAACATGACTGGACGAGGCAAAGGAGGCAAGGGACTTGGAAAGGGTGGCGCCAAGCGTCATCGTAAGGTGCCTCGTGACAACATCCAGGGTATCACCAAGCCCGCCATTCGTCGTCTAGCTCGGCGTGGAGGTGTTAAACGTATATCCGGCCTCATCTACGAGGAGACCCGCGGCGTCCTCAAGGTGTTTCTGGAGAACGTCATCCGTGACGCCGTCACCTACACCGAGCACGCAAAAAGGAAGACCGTCACCGCCATGGATGTGGTGTATGCCCTGAAACGGCAGGGCCGCACCCTTTATGGTTTTGGTGGTTAATCAACCTGATGGACGGGCGCACACCACCACCACCACCACGACAAACAAATATACGGACCTAACTTTAGGTCCACATTTAAATCGCTAAAGAGTTGGTTAGACACTGAGTAAATCGTTGAAAATATATCCAATAACATGATCCTCTCTAATTCTGGACTTGTGGTATGAGTATAGGTTGTGTGTGAACGTGTTGGAACCACGTCCTAATAATTGTCAGTCAGTCAGTCAACATTCACCTAACCTCCAGGTACCTCACCTAACTTCCTGTAGCGTCACCGAACCTCACGAAATGTAACCCAATGTAGTTTATAATCTATCCTAACATGACATAACATAACCACGCACTATATTACTTCGGTAAGAGTAATGAGTTTTAATACGCAAAGTTGCAGTTATCATTCATTCATACATACATACATACATACATACATAACATGCTAGTGGCAGGGGGGATTGAAGTGAATTTTAGGAGGATAGAATAGGTGCAGTGGCTAAACAGCGCTTGCGTGAGGGACTTTAAGCAGCAACTCGCCTGGATGCGGCAGGATAGAGTCCGGTCAAGCGTCCGGTGCATGTTGGGTTCCGCCATGGTTTCTCAGTGTTTGGTCGGCTTGATTGTGTGTGTGTTGTTTTCTTGTTTGGAGGAAATGTCTTGGTATTCTTCTTCTTAGCTTGAAGTTGATTTTCTTCTAACTCTTCTCCTCTTGTTGTTCGTCTTCCTCGTGTCTGCTATCATTCTGTAAAGACTCTATATATGTATGTAGGTATGAGTGAGTAACAGTTGCCGGTTACAGTGATACTTCATATTGGCTGGTGTTGTACTGTATGGCTTCGGTATTTCTTAATATACAAACGGCACCGTTAGGGGATTGAGGTATTTAAAAACCAGCCTACATTACTTATATATAGAAATAAATAATGTGGCTTTGACAATAATGACGACTACTCTCTCCTACCTTCCCCAAACAAGGGCTTTTCGAAAGTATACATTGGACACAAATGACTTAGTACATCATACATTGGTGGTTTAACAAAAGCCCTCATTAGAGAAAGGTGAAGGAGCACACAGTGAACATACAGATTGATGTTTGCACGCGTAGATAATGTAAGGTGAGATGTTAAACACCAGACACGTAGTGTAGTAACTCCCTCACAGATGGCGTTATGAGGGGCCTGATGATGTAGCAGTTACCTCACAGATGGTGTTATGAGGAACTTCACATGATGATGCTGTAGCAAAACATTCACTACGTGGTGTCGTAGCATCTTGGGGACACCACGTGGTCGACATGACTCACTCATTCAAGTGGGTGAGGTGTGGTCCCAGGCCTCTCTATCGTGGAGTCTCAGGGGAAGTATAACTGGGTACCTGGGACCTCACTGTGTGAAGGTGGTTAGCTAGCTTGGGTAAGACTCAACTGCCGAGTTGTTTTTCACTGAGTTAAGCACTGTTCACCACTATTCATCACTGGTTCCATTCCTTTGCCAAATGAGATAGTACCTTATGGCAAGAACTTGTTGATAGTCCGGTGGGGAGGAGGGTTCAGGGGAGTGCGTTGGTATGGGCCAACATATAAATAATAATAATAATAATAATAATTAACGGTTTATTGAAAGAGCTTGGCAGCCAGAAGGCTGAAAATATACAGTTACATATTTGGGGAATGGGTTACGAATTACAAATAATATACAAGTAACATGAGTGACACAAATAAAACATATAATAACTAGCTGGGGAAAAGCTCAAACTACAGTTCATTTCAACATAGTGACAGTGCAAGGAGTAGTGTTTACTGGGAGTGAGTACACTGATTTATTACAAGTTATCGATAATTTTTACAATGGTTGGGACTGGGCTGTTCTTATAGCGATCAGTTCGTGCACGTATGGGCTGGGCTGGATGCGGTTGTGGTGTCGAAGAGCAATTCTCGGACTAGGGATCTCAGGTGGTAGTAGGAGCCGTTGTCGGGGATGGTGTAGAAGCTTCTTACCAAATTTGCAGATGAGGTCGTGGTGATGGTCAGTGAGAGTCTAAAGGGTCAGTGTGTTGAGCGCTTCTTGATATGTGGAGTAGGAAGGGTAGAGAATAATCTTGCATGGCCTCTTTTGCACTTTTTCGAGGTGTTTACGTTGTGTGGCATTTAGGGAGGAAGACCAGGTGGAGGAGGCATAGGTGAGCTTGGGAAGTATGAATGTTGTGTAAACACTGAGGAGCTCGTGTGCAGGACCACCGAGGGACTTGAGTCGGCGTAGGAGGTGGAGACGGAAACTGGAGGATTTGATAACTTCACTGACGTGTGGTTTCTAATTTAGTTTGTTGTCTATATGTATGTGTGTGTGTGTGTGTGTGTGTGTGTGTGTGTGTGTGTGTGTATACTACTGTACTTTTTAGATCCTCCTACGCAACCTAACCTATTATAGTTAAGTATAGTAGGCTATACACTATTTTGTTAGTATGTGTTATAAAATGAAATTGCATGTTATTATTATTAATATTATTATTATTAATATTATTATTATTATTATTATTAGTAGTAGTAGTAGTAGTAGTATTATTATTATTATTATTATTATTGTTATTATTATTACATGCTAATATAATACTAAGTTGCCTGCCAGATTTCCTCAGAGATGGGAGGAGCACATTGGCGGCGGTGTTGTTTATACTCCGCCCGATTACTGATTCCTATTCACCGAGCCAGAGCTGGCGGGCGGCGTGTTATGTGCCACGTTTTGTTTCCCATTGGGCGTACCGCTCAGCTGGGGAGTAGGAGATTTCATAAAAAGAAAGTTTGAGTGGAGAGCACACCTTTTCCTTCACATACAGTTATCTTAGACCATCTACTAGTATAATAGTTTGCACAAAAATACTCTACACTCTTTCTAGGTTGTTGCTATTTTTTTTTTTTTTTTTTTTGACTTCTCATCAGATTGTGCATTCAACTAATATACACTATTAGTGTGTTTATTATTATGTTTTATAGTATTATTTCGTATAATATTGGGTAACACAATTAGAGTCACTAGTATAGTATATTATTGGGGTTTATAGCAGTTTGTGGTCTAATAGTATCATGTTTTATGAGTGGTGTTCTATGTAGTGATGATTAGGCAATAAAATATGCTTTGGGGGTTTATAGCAGTTTTTGTGGTCTACTAGTATCATGCTTTATGGGTGGTGTTCTATGTAGTGATGATTAGGCCATAAAATATGCTTTTGGTTTATTGCTAACAAAATATACTTTGCTCTACCGCTGTAGTGCAAAACATGGTGAAACTTACATACACCGTTAATAAAGTATTGATGGAAGAAGAAGAAGAAGAAGAAGAAGAAGAAGAAGAAGAAGAAGAAGAAGAAGAAGAAGAAGAAGAAGAAGAAGAAGAAGAAGAAGAAGAATTGTGGAGGGAATGAACAGTGAGACAATGTAAAGCCTCCGGGATGGCGGCAGCGTTTCTGTTATTAATATATAATAAGACAATAGGAAAATATGTTGTTGTCTCTACCTGTATTATTACCTTTGCGATAGCATGGTTCAATTTTGGGAGGACATAGGAAGGAGCAGGAGGTTAGGAAGGGATTTGTAGTGGGAGAGATAGTGTCTGTGATCCTCGGGTCACCACTCCTCGGATTGTGTCAGTTCAAGTTTAGAAGCTCCAACAACTTTCCCTGAATACGAATTGGCAACCTTTCGATTTACAACAGGTACCTACTTACTGCTACAGTAGGTAGGTGAACAGGGACCAAGGGGGCTAGGAAGAGTGTCCAAACAACTTGCTCCTGCCTGCCTGTGTGATGTAGTCGTGGCCAGAATTAGGTTAGGATACAGACACATCTGGCTAGTTAGTAACGCTGTACCCATACCGGAACACTCAGCATGTAAACTTGGTGATACACCTTTAAAGCACTACTATATTATTGAATGTGACACTGTCAAAGACTTCAGGCCACCTCACTTATTGTATCTTGAACTATGTCATTACTTCATTGAGGACATTACATTCTTGCTGTTTATCCCAAATTGGCTAGCTAGCTAGCCCACACTGATTAGTCTACAATTACAATATGACTCCAATGTATGCTGCTGGTAAATGTGTACTGTCAATGAACCAGAGTGAAAATAAGGTCGCCTCCCTTGCTGCTGCTGCTGCTTCTGCGCCCTTCTAAGTCCCGTTTAAGTCCCCCACCCCAGGCCCCCGCAGTACCCCTTCACATCTACACCATTCAAAAACAATTTCACTCAATTTGCACAGAGTGTTATCCTGCAAAACGTTGATGTCGTATATTTCTCTCTTTAAGTGATATCCTGTGGCTCCGAAAGGAGCCTGTTTGGTTAGGTTGTCTTGTGTGAACGAACCTTGGGTTCTTATTTCTTCTCTGTCTTCTTGGGGAGGAGCACAGCTTGGATGTTAGGAAGGACACCCCCTTGGGCAATGGTGACTCCAGACAGGAGCTTGTTCAGCTCCTCGTCATTGCGAATGGCAAGCTGAAGATGACGCGGGATAATGCGGGTCTTCTTGTTGTCGCGGGCGGCGTTACCGGCCAGCTCGAGCACTTCTGCTGCCAGGTACTCCATGACGGCTGCAAGGTACACAGGTGCACCTGCACCAACACGCTCAGCATAGTTGCCTTTACGCAAGAGACGGTGGATCCTACCCACGGGGAACTGGAGTCCGGCCCTGCTAGAACGGGACTTTGACTTGCCCTTCACTTTGCCTCCCTTGCCGCGTCCTGACATGTTGCTGCTGCTGCTTTTCGTGATAGGAGTTAAATTTCCGCCCGCCACCTTGGTCTTTTATACCAAGCTCAGGATCAGGCCAGGTGGCCGTCTCGCGGACCCAACCAATGTAAGAGAGCCGTAGCTGCAGCCAGTCTGATCCTGAGCGGCCCGCTCGGTATATAAGG
This sequence comes from Homarus americanus, assembly GCF_018991925.1. NCBI lineage: Eukaryota > Metazoa > Arthropoda > Malacostraca > Decapoda > Nephropidae > Homarus > Homarus americanus. The sequence continues at coordinate 5,386 of NW_024747181.1, forward strand.
AAAAGTTAGTCGGGCCAGTTTTCAATTCTCTCGCTCCGCGCCACGAGTAACTGTGCCGCCATGCCTCCCAAAACTTCCGGAAAGGCTGCCAAGAAGGCTGGAAAGGCCCAGAAGGCCATTGCCAAGGGTGACAAGAAGAAGAAGCGCAGGAGGAAGGAAAGCTACAGCATCTACATCTACAAGGTACTGAAGCAAGTGCACCCCGACACAGGAGTCTCCTCCAAAGCTATGTCCATCATGAACTCTTTCGTGAACGACATCTTCGAGCGCATCGCTGCCGAGGCTTCCCGCCTGGCGCACTACAACAAACGCTCCACCATTACAAGTCGGGAAATCCAGACAGCTGTCCGACTCTTGCTGCCCGGTGAACTGGCCAAGCATGCCGTGTCTGAGGGCACCAAGGCTGTCACCAAGTACACCTCTTCCAAGTAAGAGGTTACTTGTGCACAACAAACACGCCATCCCACTACTACAACTTAATCGGCTCCATCGGAGCCACAGTTACATGTTAAAGAGACAGTTACCGACAGTGATATATTGAGAGGGAAATAAAAAAAAAAAAAAATTATAATAATCTGCATTCTCTATTGGCGTAGAAACCGGACTAAATCGAAACATAATAAATAAATAAATAAATTCTGCGTGGAGTACTTTTACACCCACTGCAAAGTGACATACATGGAGTGTGTTTGGGCTTCATTTCATGTTTGCAGCACGCCTATTTCATGTAAACAATTTATTTTATTTTATTGTATTTTATTGTATTTTCTTTTATTTTATTTATTTATTTACTTACTTATTCTTTATATATTTATTTGTTACTAGCTCTTGTTTGTTGCACCCACCCACCTCCCGAATTGATGACCTACTATACATCGTACCTCCACGAATGTTACCAACTTACCGTTAGGCGATTTGGGTAACCGAAATTAACGCTCTCCGACCACCAACCATTTCGATTGTCATGAAAATTATCTTCAGAACAGTTCTTTGGCCCTGAGAAGGGCCGAGTTATAGATGTCTGGTAGGTTTTGTTGTGCTTTTTGTTTTTCCCCAAGGAAGAGGACTTAAGCACGCTCTCCGCGGATGCGCCGGGCCAGCTGGATGTCCTTGGGCATGATGGTAACGCGCTTGGCGTGAATGGCACACAGGTTGGTGTCCTCGAAAAGACCCACCAGGTAAGCCTCAGAGGCTTCCTGCAGAGCCATGACGGCAGACGACTGGAAGCGCAGGTCAGTCTTGAAATCCTGGGCGATCTCACGCACCAGGCGCTGGAAGGGCAGCTTCCTGATGAGTAGCTCTGTGCTCTTCTGGTAACGACGGATCTCACGAAGGGCGACGGTTCCGGGCCTGTAACGATGGGGCTTCTTGACACCACCGGTGGCTGGGGCGGACTTGCGAGCTGCCTTGGTGGCAAGCTGCTTCCGTGGAGCCTTGCCTCCAGTGGACTTGCGGGCAGTCTGTTTAGTACGGGCCATCTCGACGACGAAATAGTCAATACGGGCGGCCCGGCAGGCGGGCGGGCTTATATACAGACATTCTCCACCTCAGTGGCCACCTCATTGGCCACGAGTGCCGCATGCGTCATCCGCAAGCTACGCCCCCCCTCCAAGAGGGAGGGACGGCCTTGGATGAACGATACTACCGCTGCGTCCACAGCACGCCACCTACTCCCACCAAACCGTGGGCGAAGCCACACCAGGACCACCTGTAGTAGCAACCACAACAACATGACTGGACGAGGCAAAGGAGGCAAGGGACTTGGAAAGGGTGGCGCCAAGCGTCATCGTAAGGTGCTTCGTGACAACATCCAGGGTATCACCAAGCCCGCCATTCGTCGTCTAGCTCGGCGTGGAGGTGTTAAACGTATATCCGGCCTCATCTACGAGGAGACCCGCGGCGTCCTCAAGGTGTTTCTGGAGAACGTCATCCGTGACGCCGTCACCTACACCGAGCACGCAAAAAGGAAGACCGTCACCGCCATGGATGTGGTGTATGCCCTGAAACGGCAGGGCCGCACCCTTTATGGTTTTGGTGGTTAATCAACCTGATGGACGGGCGCACACCACCACCACCACCACGACAAACAAATATACGGACCTAATTTTAGGTCCACATTTAAATCGCTAAAGAGTTGGTTAGACACTGAGTAAATCGTTGAAAATATATCCAATAACATGATCCTCTCTAATTCTGGACTTGTGGTATGAGTATAGGTTGTGTGTGAACGTGTTGGAACCACTTCCTAATAATTGTCAGTCAGTCAGTCAACATCCACCTAACCTCCAGGTACCTCACCTAACTTCCTGTAGCGTCACCGAACCTCACGAAATGTAACCCAATGTAGTTTATAATCTATCCTAACATGACATAACATAACCACGCACTATATTACTTCGGTAAGAGTAATGAGTTTTAATACGCAAAGTTGCAGTTAGCATTCATTCATACATACATACATACATACATACATACATACATACATACATACATACATAACATGCTAGTGGCAGGGGGGATTGAAGTGAATTTTAGGAGGATAGAATAGGTGCAGTGGCTAAACAGCGCTTGCGTGAGGGACTTTAAGCAGCAACTCGCCTGGATGCGGCAGGATAGAGTCAGGTCAAGCGTCCGGTGCATGTTGGGTTCCGCCATGGTTTCTCAGTGTTTGGTCGGCTTGATTGTGTGTGTTGTTTTCTTGTTTGGAGGAAATGTCTTGGTATTCTTCTTCTTAGCTTGAAGTTGATTTTCTTCTAACTCTTCTCCTCTTGTTGTTCGTCTTCCCCGTGTCTGCTATCATTCTGTAAAGACTCTATATATGTATGTAGGTATGAGTGAGTAACAGTTGCCGGTTACAGTGATACTTCATATTCGCTGGTGTTGTACTGTATGGCTTCGGTATTTCTTAATATACAAACGGCACCGTTAGGGGATTGAGGTATTTAAAAACCAGCCTACATTACTTATATATAGAAATAAATAATGTGGCTTGGACAATAATGACGACTACTCTCTCCTACCTAACCCAAACAAGGGCTTTTCGAAAGTATACATTGGACACAATTGACTTAGTACATACATTGGTGGTTTAACAAAAGCCCTCATTAGAGAAAGGTGAAGGAGCACACAGTGAACATACAGATTAATGTTTGCACGCATAGATCATGTAAGGTGAGGTGTTGAACACCAGACACGTAGTGTAGTAACTCCCTCACAGATGGCGTTATGAGGGGCCTGAGGATGTAGCAGTTACCTCACAGATGGTGTTATGAGGAACTTCACATGATGATGCTGTAGCAAAACATTCACTACGTGGTGTCGTAGCATCTTGGGGACACCACGTGGTCCACATGACTCACTCATTCAAGTGGGTGAGGTGTGGTCCCAGGCCTCTCTATCGTGGAGTCTCAGGGGAAGTATAACCGGGTACCTGGGACCTCACTGTGTGAAGGTGGTTAGCTAGCTTGGGTAAGACTCAACTGCCGAGTTGTTTTTCACTGAGTTAAGCACTGTTCACCACTATTCATCACTGGTTCCATTCCTTTGCCAAATGAGATAGTACCTTATGGCAAGAACTTGTTGATAGTCCGGTGGGGAGGAGGGTTCAGGGGAGTGAGTTGGTATCGGCCAACATATAAATAATAATAATAATAATAATTAACGGTTTATTGAAAGTGCTTGGCAGCCAGAAGGCTGAAAATATACAGTTACATATTTGGGGAATGGGTTACGAATTACAAATAATATACAAGTAACATGAGTGACACAAATAAGACATATAATAACTAGCTGGGGAAAAGCTCAAACTACAGTTCATTTCAACATAGTGACAGTGCAAGGAGTAGTGTTTACTGGGAGTGAGTACACTGATTTATTACAAGTTATCGATAATTTTTACAATGGTTGGGACTGGGCTGTTCTTATAGCGATCAGTTCGTGCACGTATGGGCTGGATGCGGTTGTGGTGTCGAAGAGCAATTCTCGGACTAGGGATCTCAGGTGGTAGTAGGAGCCGGTGTAGAAGCTTCTTACCAAATTTGCAGATGAGGTCGTGGTGATGGTCAGTGAGAGTCTAAAGGGTCGGTCAGTGTGTTGAGCGCTTCTTGATATGTGGAGTAGGAAGGGGAGAGAATAATCTTGCATGGCCTCTTTTGCACTTTTTCTAGGTGTTTACGTTGTGTGGCATTTAGGGAGGAAGACCAGGTGAGCTTGGGGAGTATGAATGTTGTGTAAACACTGAGGAGCTCGTGTGCAGGAACACCGAGGGACTTGAGTCGGCGTAGGAGGTGGAGACAGAAACTGGAGGATTTGATAACTTCACTGACGTGTGGTTTCTAATTTAGTTTGTTGTCTATATGTATGTGTGTGTGTGTGTGTGTGTGTGTGTGTGTGTGTATATACTACTGTACTTTTTAGATCCTCCTACGCAACCTAACCTATTATAGTTAAGTATAGTAGGCTATACACTATTTTGTTAGTATGTGTTATAAAATGAAATTGCATGTTATTATTATTAATATTATTATTATTAATATTATTATTATTATTATTATTATTAGTAGTAGTATTATTATTATTATTATTATTGTTATTATTATTACATGCTAATATAATACTAAGTTGCCCGCCAGATTTCCTCAGAGATGGGAGGAGCACATTGGCGGCGGTGTTGTTTATACTCCGCCCGATTACTGATTCCTATTCCCCGAGCCAGAGCTGGCGGGCGGCGTGTTATGTGCCACGTTTTGTTTCCCATTGGGCGTACCGCTCAGCTGGGGAGTAGGAGATTTCATAAAAAGAAAGTTTGAGTGGAGAGCACACCTTTTCCTTCACATACAGTTATCTTAGACCATCTACTAGTATAATAGTTTGCACAAAAATACTCTACACTCTTTCTAGGTTATTGTTATGTTGTTTTTTTTTTTTTTGACTTCTCATCAGATTGTGCATTCAACTAATATACACTATTAGTGTGTTTATTATTATGTTTTATAGTATTATTTCGTATAATATTGGGTAACACAATTATAGTCACTAATATACACTATTAGTGTGTTTATTATTATGTTTTATAGTATTATTTCGTATAATATTGGGTAACACAATTATAGTCACTAGTATAGTTTATTATTGGGGTTTATAGCAGTTTGTGGTCTAATAGTATCATGCTTTATGAGTGGTGTTCTATGTAGTGATGATTAGGCAATAAAATATGCTTTGGGTGTTTATAGCAGTTTTTGTGGTCTACTAGTATCATGCTTTATGGGTGGTGTTCTATGTAGTGATGATTAGGCCATAAAATATGCTTTTGGTTTATTGCTAACAAAATATACTTTGCTCTACCGCTGTCGTGCAAAACATGGTGAAACTTACATACACCGTTAATAAAGTATTCATGGAAGAAGAAGAAGAAGAAGAAGAAGAAGAAGAAGAAGAAGAAGAAGAAAGAAGAAGAAGAAGTACGAGGAAGAATTGTGGAGGGAATGAACAGTGAGACAATGTAAAGCCTCCGGGATGGCGGCAGCGTTTCTGTTATTAATATATAATAAGACAATAGGAAAATATGTTGTTGTCTCTACCTGTATTATTACCTTTGCGATAGCATGGTTCAATTTTGGGAGGACAGAGGAAGGAGCAGGAGGTTAGGAAGGGAGAGATAGTGTCTGTGATCCTCGGGTCACCACTCCTCGGATTGTGTCAGTTCAAGTTTAGAAGCTCCAACAACTTTCCTGAATACGAATTCGCAACCTTTCGATTTACAACAGGTACCTACTTACTGCTACAGTAGGTGAACAGGGACCAAGGGGGCTAGGAATAGTGTCCAAACAACTTGCTCCTGCCTGCCTGTGTGATGTAGTCGTGGCCACAATTAGGTTAGGATACAGACACATCTGGCAAGTTAGTAACGCTGTACCCATACCGGAACACTCAGCATGTAAACTTTGTGATACACCTTTAAAGCACTATATTATTGAATGTGACACTGTCAAAGACTTCAGGCCACCGCACTTATTGTATCTTGAACTATGTCATTACTTCATTGAGGACATTACATTCTTGCTGTTTATCCCAAATTGGCTAGCTAGCTAGCCCACACTGATTAGTCTACAATTACAATATGACTCCAATGTATGCTGCTGGTAAATGTGTACTGTCAATGAACCAGAGTGAAAATAAGGTCGCCTCCCTTGCTGCTGCTGCTGCTGCTGCTGCTGCTGCTGCTTCTTGCGCCCTTCTAAGTCCCGTTTAAGTCCCCCACCCCAGGCCCCCGCAGTACCCCTTCACATCTACAACATTCAAAAACCATTTCACTCAATTTCCACAATACTATGCTAATTACACGTAAAATAGAGTGTTATCCTGCAAAACGTTGATGTCGTATATTTCTCTCTTTAAGTGATATCCTGTGGCTCCGAAAGGAGCCTGTTTGGTTAGGTTGTCTTGTGTGAACGAACCTTGGGTTCTTATTTCTTCTCTGTCTTCTTGGGGAGGAGCACAACTTGGATGTTAGGAAGGACACCCCCTTGAGCAATGGTGACTCCAGACAGGAGCTTGTTCAGCTCCTCGTCATTGCGAATGGCAAGCTGAAGATGACGCGGGATAATGCGGGTCTTCTTGTTGTCGCGGGCGGCGTTACCGGCCAGCTCGAGCACTTCTGCTGCCAGGTACTCCATGACGGCTGCAAGGTACACAGGGGCACCTGCACCAACACGCTCAGCATGGTCCTTTACGCAAGAGACGGTGGATCCTACCCACGGGGAACTGGAGTCCGGCCCTGCTAGAACGGGACTTTGACTTGCCCTTCACTTTGCCTCCCTTGCCGCGTCCTGACATGTTGCTGCTGCTGCTTTTCGTGATAGGAGTTAAATTTCCGCCCGCCACCTTGGTCTTTTATACCAAGCTCAGGATCAGGCCAGGTGGCCGTCTCGCGGACCCAACCAATGTAAGAGAGCCGTAGCTGCAGCCAGTCTGATCCTGAGCGGCCCGCTCGGTATATAAGGAAAAGTTAGTCGGGCCAGTTTTCAATTCTCTCGCTCCGCGCCACGAGTAACTGTGCCGCCATGCCTCCCAAAACTTCCGGAAAGGCTGCCAAGAAGGCTGGAAAGGCCCAGAAGGCCATTGCCAAGGGTGACAAGAAGAAGAAGCGCAGGAGGAAGGAAAGCTACAGCATCTACATCTACAAGGTACTGAAGCAAGTGCACCCCGACACAGGAGTCTCCTCCAAAGCTATGTCCATCATGAACTCTTTCGTGAACGACATCTTCGAGCGCATCGCTGCCGAGGCTTCCCGCCTGGCGCACTACAACAAACGCTCCACCATTACAAGTCGGGAAATCCAGACAGCTGTCCGACTCTTGCTGCCCGGTGAACTGGCCAAGCATGCCGTGTCTGAGGGCACCAAGGCTGTCACCAAGTACACCTCTTCCAAGTAAGAGGTTACTTGTGCACAACAAACACGCCATCCCACTACTACAACTTAATCGGCTCCATCGGAGCCACAGTTACATGTTAAAGAGACAGTTACCGACAGTGATATATTGAGAGGGAAATAAAAAAAATAAAATTATAATAATCTGCATTCTCTATTGGCGTAGAAACAGGACTAAATCGAAACATAATAAATAAATAAATAAATTCTGCGTGGAGTACTTTTACACCCACTGCAAAGTGACATACATGGAGTGTGTTTGGGCTTCATTTCTTGTTTGCAGCATGCCTATTTCATGTAAAAAAAATTTTTATTTTATTTTATTGTATGTTCTTTTATTTTATTTATTTCTTTACTTACTTATTCTTTATATATTTATTTGTTACTAGCTCTTGTTTGTTGCACCCACCCACCTCCCGAATTGATGACCTACTATACAATCGTACCTCCACGAATGTTACCAACTTACCGTTAGGCGATTTGGGTAACCGAAATTAACGCTCTCCGACCACCAACCATTTCGATTGTCATGAAAATTATCTTCAGAACAGTTCTTTGGCCCTGAGAAGGGCCGAGTTATAGATGTCTGGTAGGTTTTGTTGTGCTTTTTGTTTTTCCCCAAGGAAGAGGACTTAAGCGCGCTCTCCGCGGATGCGCCGGGCCAGCTGGATGTCCTTGGGCATGATGGTAACGCGCTTGGCGTGAATGGCACACAGGTTGGTGTCCTCGAAAAGACCCACCAGGTAAGCCTCAGAGGCTTCCTGCAGAGCCATGACGGCAGACGACTGGAAGCGCAGGTCAGTCTTGAAATCCTGGGCGATCTCACGCACCAGGCGCTGGAAGGGCAGCTTCCTGATGAGTAGCTCTGTGCTCTTCTGGTAACGACGGATCTGACGAAGGGCGACGGTTCCGGGCCTGTAACGATGGGGCTTCTTGACACCACCGGTGGCTGGGGCGGACTTGCGAGCTGCCTTGGTGGCAAGCTGCTTCCGTGGAGCCTTGCCTCCAGTGGACTTGCGGGCAGTCTGTTTAGTACGGGCCATCTCGACGACAAAATAGTAAATACGGGCGGCCTGGTTGTTTGTTGTTGTTGTATAGATTGTCGGACCGTAGTCCGACACGGGCCTTTGCCTATAGGCGGCCCGTTTGGTGGTTCCGGCTGGAGCTCCAGGAGCAGCCAGACCGGATTGGGATGGAGGTGGTCCCACCTGCAGATTGGAGGGATACTGCAGGTTGCAAGTGTGAGCGGACCCCCGATCAGTGGACGCTTACCACCGGCCCCCACTCTTGGACGTGGTCAGCCTCGGAGTGGCGCGCCCCCCGAACTGGGGTCCGCACTTGCTGGGAGAGGATGCTTTCTAAGCTATCTGGGTGGTGGGTATCGTGTGATGACCCGGAGTAGGTGGTGAATGTGGTCTGTATGGGCCTTTCGGGTTAGAGTGGGCGCTGGTGTTGTGTGTGTTTCTTGGGAGATTTGAGTTCTGTCTCGGAGGCTTTGTGTGACCTCGCAATCGAGGAGATAGTGTTCAAGTGGGTTGGCTGCTGGCTCCTGACAGTAGGTGCATTCCATGACGTCGTTTCCGATCATCTGCCAGGAGCACTTGTACCCTAGTCGTAGTCGGTGAAGGCTGACTTGGGTTTGTCTTGGAGTTTTCTTGTCTGCGAAAGGTGGTTCCCCTTTTGTGGCCGCCAGGTACCATTTGGCTGATTGGGAACCAGCGTTGAGTGCGTGAAGGAAGCTCTTTTTGATGTGGGGCTTGGTAGTCTTTCTGAGGTGATTCTTGATCTGTTGCACACTTGCTGGAACTTGGATGTGTACGCTACTAGAACGTGTAGCTGCCTTGGCTGCTTCGTCTGCCACGTCGTTTCCTCCGATCCCTACATGACTGGGAATCCAGTGTAAGACGACTGGTCGGTTTTGGCTTTGGAATTCCTGTAGCTGTGCGAGGATCGAGGTGATGATGTGGACGTTATCTCTTGGTTGACTGTGTTGCAGCGCCTGCATGGCCGATTTCGAGTCCGTGTGAATTATGACGGACTTGTTGTGTTGTGTTGCAGCGTGTTGTAGGGCCTTTGAGATTGCTACCAGTTCTGTTTGTAGGGTGGAGCAGTCGTTGGAAAGTCTCCATTGGAGGGTCTGACCTTGGGTGTAGAAGGCCGCTCCGGATCTGTGATGTTTTGGGTCCACCGAGCCGTCTGTGAAGTATGATGCTGCATCAGCCGGTGTCTCGGTGGCTATGGCTTGGAGAGATATTTTTTTGAGGTCCTCCTTCTGGAGGTTGGCTTTACTGTCGCCGAGGTCGGTGAATTTGAGTGTGGCTGGTGGAGGGCTCCATGGTGGAGGAACAGTGTAACCATTGTCTCGTGTGTCTTGGTTGTTCTTGGCGAGTGTTTCTGCTTGCAGGTGTCGGATGACCTCGCTTGCCTCGTGCGACCAGGTGGCCCCTCGCACTCTGTGGTCGAGGTGGAGGGAGGCACTGATTCGAATCTTGGCAGCTGTGGGCTTGTCTGCTCTGCAGATTTTGGCGAGGAGACCGGCTGTCACCTGCTTGACTCGTACTGCCAGGGGTGGTAGCTCGGTTTCCATTTGCAGATTGCAAATTCTGGTCCACATGGGTGCTCCGAGCATGGTCCTGAGAGCATTGTTTTGAATGACTTCTAGCTTGGCTATTTGGTCTTCTCTCAGTCCAATGAGTGCTGGAGCACTGTAATCTACCAGCGATCTGATGGCGGCTGTGTAGTAGGCTTTGAGCACATGAAGGTTTGCTCCTGCGGATTTGCTGGTGAGCGACCTCATTATATTGTGTCTGCTCTTCGTCCTGTGCCTGAGATACTCGAGTTGCGGCTTGAAGGTGAGTTTCTGGTCAAACCAGATTCCAAGACACTGGTGGGCGTTGGTCCAGACTACTGGCGTGTTTTGTATGGAGAGCAACTTGTCTGGTGTGTTTGTGCAGATGGCCATCGCTTTCGACTTGGCTGGATTTATCTTGAGTCCAAGTCTGTTGCACTCCTCTTCTATAAGTTGGAGTGCGTGTTGCGTGTTGGCTAGTCTGTTCGATCCTCTTACTATAAGCGGTAAGTCGTCTGCATAGCATAGGAGCTTGGCTGTTTGTCTGAAGGGAAGTTTGACTAGATTTTCCATCAGGACATTGAACAGCATTGGACTGAGGATGCCTCCTTGTGGGGTTCCGTTTTCGTGGACCCTGTAGCTTGAGGTTGCTCCCTGAAAGCGTACTCGTGCTTCTCTCTGTGTGAGGTAGTTCTGGATCCACCCCAGCAACCTTCCTTTGACGCCTTTTTTAGCGAGCGTAGTTGTAATGGCCAAAGGATTGGCTAGTTCGAAGGCTTTCTCCAGGTCGAGGAAGACCACCAGAGCTGGTTTGTTGTCCACTGTGCTGAGTATCTCGGCGATGTTGTTGCCTGTGCCGGTGTTCTCGGTGTAAGCAAAGATGTGAGGGTGTGGGCTGCCTACTTTCCACTTGAGTCGGTTGAGAGCCATTCTTTCTCCGGTCTTCGCTATGCAGCTGAGAAGGGAGATGGGCCTCGGCTTGTCTGGTTCTCTGGGCTTCGGATTGGGCTGTATATCTGCCTTCTTCCATTCCGGTGGGAGTCTTTGTGCTGTCCACGAAGCATTGATGGCTTGCAGCAGAGCCTCGTGTCCGGCTGTACCGGCATGAGAGAGCATGGAGTAGGTTATCCTGTCGGCCCCTGGAGCTGTATCTTTGCTTCGTTTTAGCGACTTCTGGAGTTCTTGCTGGTTGAATGGTCTGTCAGTGTCATCTTCACTGTTGCAGGCCTCTTCGATCATCTGGAGTCTGACCTGTCGCAGACGCCGTTGTGTCTCCTCCGCCTGTCTCGGGAGGTTTTTCGTTGCTGCTCGGTCAGAGAACAGTTTTGCAAGTCTCTCGGCTTCCTCTTCTGGGTTAGGATGAGTTGGTGGTGGTGGTGTTGCCTTCCCAGATGCCCTTCGGATCTGGGCCCACATCTTGCCAAGGGAGGTGTGCTCGTTCAGTTCGGAGCACCACTTGAGCCAGCTTACGTTTTTAATTTCTTCCTTCTCTTCCCTGGTATCCTTGACTATGACTTGCAGGAGATGTCTGTTTGTTGCCGTGGGATGTCTCCTGTAGTTTCTTCGGGCCATGTTCACTCTGTGGTTGAGTTCTTTCACCCTGGGACAGTAGTACCAGTAATCATTGTACTGTCTTGATGTGGGTTTTGTTTTTGGGATAGCCTCTTCTGCCGCTAGGTGAAACGCCTCGACCAATTGGTGGTGGAGGGTTGTCTCATCCGCGGGTGCTGCGCCGGCCGGCTGTGGTTTTTCGCGCCACTTAGCCAGGTGTTTCTTGAAGAGTCCCCAGTCTGCCTTTTGAGTGTTGTATCTCCATCTCGGGGGGGGTGGAGTGGGGAGTTTGTTCACCTTGAGCGTTGTTAGGGTGGCGAAGTGGTCACTGGTCAGCGTGGGGTGTATCTGCCAGGAGGCCGAAGGCTGTAGTGCACTGGAGACGAAGGTTAGATCTAGCCTTCCTCCCCTAATGTGAGTGGGCTCTCCGGTGTTCAGGAGGCAGATCTCGGGTGTATCTTGAAAGGTGGTGTATAGGTGTAGGCCGTCTTCATTTGTGGGGCTTGCCGAGCTTAGGAAGGATGATGTGCGTTGAAATCCCCTCCTATGAGTGTGGCGTGGTCAGCGGCCGAAGCAAATAATTGAGTAACCTCCAGTGAGCCCGTTGGGTTCTTGTAGATGTTGTGAACAGTTAATTCCCGTTCTTGGAGGGTTACTTTGACGGCCTGTGTCTCGATGTTTTCCCCACATGGAAATTGCTGCGTGACATCGGCGGAGGGTATGCTTGACTTGACCAAGATCATACATCCTCTTGTTGACGCCTGCGTGAAATGCCTCCTGTATGTCTTGTAACCGCTGAATTTGAAACAGTGGTGTTCTTGTAGAAGTGTTTCTTGTAGGAGTATGATGTCAAGCTTGTCCTTGGCTGCTGCTTCTTATAGGAGGTGTTTCTTGTTTTTGATGCCCTGAGCATTCCATGTTAGGATGTTCAGGGTGCTGACGTTTTCCACCACTGTTTCATCGGGGACTTCTGGTGGTCCTCGATGGAGATGTCCAAGTTCGATTCCAACTGAATCAGGTCCATGTCTTCGTGTTCTGTGGTTTTTGCCTTCTGGGCCGTGGTTCGGTTCAGGGGAGTTGAAACGTCCAGTTTCTTTCTGGGAGCTGTCGGTATCTTAGGAGCTGTCGGTGTCTTGGGTTCTCTGGTGGCCTTCTTCGGTGTAGAGTGTACCTCGGCTGTTACTCGTGTGCGGACCGGCGTGGCTTCCTCCACTGAGGTGGCTGGAGCTGTGGCGACTTGCCCGAGGACGCTCCCCATGAGTATTTGGAGCTGTGTGGGTTGGATCTTGTGGCCCAGTAGTCCGGCTAGGCCCTCCGCGAAGGTCGTCAGTACATTGGCTAGGTCTGATATGTGTATCATTCCTTCTGGTGCCTTGGTGTGTGCTTCTTTTGTCTTTCTCGTGGTTGTCGTTCTCTGCTGCTTGGGTGGCTGGGGTGTGGCTGTAGTGAGGCCAGGAAACTGGGCTGCACTTTGGGTGTTGACTGGCTGAGGAGGTTGTCTTTGTTGTTTGGGCCTTTGGGTTCCCCACACGAAGGTACTTGGTGGGGCTGGTGTGTAGGCGGTGGGGGCCGGTCTTGCTGCTGGTCGGTTTGCCTGGACCCTCTTTGTTCTCTCGGAGCATCCAGGATTCCAGGCGTGGTGTTTGCCCCCGCAGTTGGCACACTTGGGGGCAATTTTTCCCCCATTTTTCAGTTTGGTGAGGCAGGACTGTGTGCCGTGCTTCTGTGCGCAGACTGCGCAGATTTCCCTGTACGTGCACCTTGTCTGATGGTGCCCGTATTTCTGGCATCTGAAGCATCGCAGGGGCTCTGGGACGAAGGGCCTCACTTCGTAGATCCCCCAGGTTTTGAGGTCTATGGTGCTGGGGTGTGAGCCGTAGTGCGTTATGAGGACTTGTTTCGTGGTGGCCGTCTTGTCGGACAGGGGAGAGCATCTCTCGGCTTTTAGGATCTTCGGGTGGTTCTCCAGGGGTTCGAGAGGTAGTTCCTTTGGGTACCGGAGGACTACCGACTTCATCAGTTTCTGGGCGGGGTCTAGCTTGGTTGAAGTAATGGTGGTGGTGTTTTGTAGGTAAGTGTCGAGGGTGGTGGCGGAGTTCTTGTCTTTGGGGTGAACGATCATCTCCCCTTTTAGGTTGGGCCGCTGTAAACACGCCATCCCACTACTACAACTTAATCGGCTCCATCGGAGCCACAGTTACATGTTAAAGAGACAGTTACCGACAGTGATATATTGAGAGGGAAATAAAAAAATAAAATTATAATAATCTGCATTCTCTATTGGCGTAGAAACAGGACTAAATCGAAACATAATAAATAAATAAATAAATTCTGCGTGGAGTACTTTTACACCCACTGCAAAGTGACATACATGGAGTGTGTTTGGGCTTCATTTCTTGTTTGCAGCATGCCTATTTCATGTAAAAAAATTTTTATTTTATTTTATTGTATGTTCTTTTATTTTATTTATTTCTTTACTTACTTATTCTTTATATATTTATTTGTTACTAGCTCTTGTTTGTTGCACCCACCCACCTCCCGAATTGATGACCTACTATACAATCGTACCTCCACGAATGTTACCAACTTACCGTTAGGCGATTTGGGTAACCGAAATTAACGCTCTCCGACCACCAACCATTTCGATTGTCATGAAAATTATCTTCAGAACAGTTCTTTGGCCCTGAGAAGGGCCGAGTTATAGATGTCTGGTAGGTTTTGTTGTGCTTTTTGTTTTTCCCAAGGAAGAGGACTTAAGCACGCTCTCCGCGGATGCGCCGGGCCAGCTGGATGTCCTTGGGCATGATGGTAACGCGCTTGGCGTGAATGGCACACAGGTTGGTGTCCTCGAAAAGACCCACCAGGTAAGCCTCAGAGGCTTCCTGCAGAGCCATGACGGCAGACGACTGGAAGCGCAGGTCAGTCTTGAAATCCTGGGCGATCTCACGCACCAGGCGCTGGAAGGGCAGCTTCCTGATGAGTAGCTCTGTGCTCTTCTGGTAACGACGGATCTCACGAAGGGGGACGGTTCCGGGCCTGTAACGATGGGGCTTCTTGACACCACCGGTGGCTGGGGCGGACTTGCGAGCTGCCTTGGTGGCAAGCTGCTTCCGTGGAGCCTTGCCTCCAGTGGACTTGCGGGCAGTCTGTTTAGTACGGGCCATCTCGACGACGAAATAGTCAATACGGGCGGCCCGGCAGGCGGGCGGGCTTATATACAGACATTCTCCACCTCAGTGGCCACCTCATTGGCCACGAGTGCCGCATGCGTCATCCGCAAGCTACGCCCCACCTCCCAGAGGGAGGGACGGCCTTGGATGAACGATACTACCGCTGCGTCCACAGCACGCCACCTACTCCCACCAAACCGTGGGCGAAGCCACACCAGGACCACCTGTAGTAGCAACCACAACAACATGACTGGACGAGGCAAAGGAGGCAAGGGACTTGGAAAGGGTGGCGCCAAGCGTCATCGTAAGGTGCTTCGTGACAACATCCAGGGTATCACCAAGCCCGCCATTCGTCGTCTAGCTCGGCGTGGAGGTGTTAAACATATATCCGGCCTCATCTACGAGGAGACCCGCGGCGTCCTCAAGGTGTTTCTGGAGAACGTCATCCGTGACGCCGTCACCTACACCGAGCACGCAAAAAGGAAGACCGTCACCGCCATGGATGTGGTGTATGCCCTGAAACGGCAGGGCCGCACCCTTTATGGTTTTGGTGGTTAATCAACCTGATGGACGGGCGCACACCACCACCACCACCACGACAAACAAATATACGGACCTAATTTTAGGTCCACATTTAAATCGCTAAAGAGTTGGTTAGACACTGAGTAAATCGTTGAAAATATATCCAATCACATGATCCTCTCTAATTCTGGACTTGTGGTATGAGTATAGGTTGTGTGTGAACGTGTTGGAACCACTTCCTAATAATTGTCAGTCAGTCAGTCAGTCAGTCAGTCAACATTCACCTAACCTCCAGGTACCTCACCTAACTTCCTGTAGCGTCACCGAACCTCACGAAATGTAACCCAATGTAGTTTATAATCTGTCCTAACATGACATAACATAACCACGCACTATATTACTTCGGTAAGAGTAATGAGTTTTAATACACAAAGTTGC
>NW_024747182.1:0-71737 GCF_018991925.1 Homarus americanus
AGAGTCTGGGGAGGTCAGATTGTACCTGGGGAGGTCGGAGGTGTACCTATGCCAGGAGGTGTACCTAGAAGTGTCATGATGTACCTGGGAGTGTCAGGTGCCCAGGGAGTGTCAGAGTTGCACCTGGGGTGTCTGGGAGGTGTACCTGGGAGTGTCAGAGGTGTACCTGGGAGGTCTGAGGTGTACCTGAAGAGTCGGAGGTGCAACTGGGAGTGTCAGAGGTGTACCTGGGAGGTCAGTGGTGTACCTGGGAGGTCAGAGGTGTACCTGGGAGTGTGTGAGGTGTACCTGGGAGTGTCAGGGTGTACCTGGGAGGCCAGAGGTGTACCAGGGAGTGTCAGAGGTGTACCTGGGAGTTCGTGGAGGTGTACCTGGAGTGTCAGAGGTGTACCTGGGAGGTCAGAGGTGTACCTGGGAGTGTCAGAGGTGCACCTGGGAGGCTCAGGAGGTGTACCTGGAGTGTCAGAGGCACCTGGGAGTGTCAGGAGTGTACCTGGAGGTCAGAGGTGTACCTGGGAGTGTCTGAGGTGTACCTGGGAGTGTCGGAGGTGTACCTGGGAGTGTCAGGTGTACCTGGGAGTGTCGAGGTGTACCTGGGAGTGTCAGGGTGTACCTGGGAGGTCAGTGTACCTGGGAGTGTCAGAGGTGTACCTAGGGAGTGTGAGGTGTACCTGGGAGTGTCAGGTGTACCTGGGAGTGTCAGCGGTGTACCAGGGGAGGTCAGAGGTGTACCTGGGAGTGTCGGAGGTGTACCTGGGAGTGTCAGAGGTGACCTGGGAGTGAGGTGTACCTGGGAGGTCAGAGGTGCACCTGGGAGTGTCAGGAGGTGTACCTGGGAGTGTCAGAGGTGTACCTGGGAGTGTCAGAGATGTACTGCAGGTCAGAGGTGTAACTGGGAGTGTCTGAGATGTACCTGGGAGTGTCGGAGGTACCTGGGAGGTCAGGGTGTACCTGGGAGGTCTGAGGTGCACCTGGGAGTGTCGGAGGTGTACCTGGGAGTGTCAGGGTGCACCTGGAGTGTCAGAGGTGTACCTGGAGTGTCAGAGGTGTACCCTGGGAGTGTCAGGGTGTACCTGGGAGGTCAGGGGTGTACCTGGGAGGTCAGGGGGGTGTACCAGGGAGGTCAGAGGAGTACCTGGGAGGTCAGAGGTGTACCTGGGAGGTCAGTGGGGTACCTGGGAGTGTCACTGGTGTACCTGGGAGGTCAGAGGTGAACCAGGGAGGTCAGAGGAGTACCTGGGAGTGTCAGAGGTGTACCTGGGAGTATCGGAGGTGTACCTGGGAGTATCGGAGGTGTACCTGGGAGTGTCAAAACCTGGGAGTGCCAGAGGTGTACCTGGGAGGGTCAGTGGCGTACCTGGGAGGTCAGGTGTGCATACCAGGGAGGTCAGAGGCACCTGGAGGGTCAGGAGATGAACCTGGAGTGTCAGAGGTGTACCTGGGGTGTGCCAGAGGTGTACCTGAGTGTCAGTGGTGTACCTGGGAGTGTCAGGTGTGTATTTGGGAGTGTCAGAGGTGTACCTGGGAGTGTCAGAGGTGCACCTGGGAGTGTCTGAGGTGTACCTGGGAGTGTCGGAGGTGTACCTGGGAGTGTCAGGGGTGTACCTGGGTGTCAGGGGTGTACCTGGGAGTGTTATAGGTGTACCTGGGAGTGTCTGGGGTGTACCTGGGAGGTCAGAGGCACCTGGGAGTGCCTGAGGTGTACCTAGGGGTCAGTGGGTGCACCTGGGAGGTCAGAGGTGTTCCTGGAGTGTCAGAGGTGTACCTGAGTGTCAGAGGATTACCTGGGGAGCATTGAGAGAGTAACTGGGAGGGTCATTGGTGTACCTGGGAGTGTCAGGGTGTACCTGAAGTGTCGGAGGTGTACCTGGAAGTGTCAGAAATGTTCCGGGAGTGTCTGGAGGTGTACCTGGGAGGTCAGAGGTGTACCTGGGAGTGTCAGAGGCACACCTGGGAGGTCAGGGGTGTACCTGGGAGGTCAGCGGTGTACCTGGGAGGGTCAGAGGTACCTGGCAGTGTCAGAGATGTACCTGGCAGTGTCAGAGGTGTACCTGGGAGTGTCTGAGGTGTACCTGGGAATGTCGGAGGTACCTGGGAGTGTCAGGGGTGTACCTGGGAGGCCAGTGGTGTACCTGGGAGTGTCAGGAGGTGTACCTGGCGTGTGAGGTGCACCTGGGAGTGTCAGAGGCACGGGAGTGTCAGTGGTGTACTGGGAGTGTCATTGGTGTACCTGGGAGGTCAGAGGTGGGACCTGGAAGTGTCGGAGGTGTACCTGAAGTGTCAGAAATGTTCCTGGGAGTGTCTGAGGTGCACTGGGAGTGTCAGAGGTGTACCTGAGTGTCAGAGGTGCACCTGGGAGGTCAGTGTACCTGGGAGTGTCAGCAGGCCTGGGAGTGTCAGGAGGTGTCCTGGGAGTATCAAAGGTGTACCTGGGTGTGTCAGAGGTGTACCTCGAGTGTCAGAGGTGTACCTGCCAGTGTCAGGGGTAACCTGGCAGTATCAGAGGTGTACCTGGGAGTGTCTGAGGTACCTGGGAGGCCAGAGCTGTAATTTGGGAGTGTCAGAGGTGAACCAGGAATGTCAGAGGAGTACCAGGGAGTGTTAGAGGTGTACCTGGGAGGGTCAGTGGTGTACCTGGGAGTGTCAAGTGTACCAGGGAGGTCAGAGGTGTACCTGGGATGTCAGAGGTGCACCTGGGAGTGTCTGAGGTGTACCTGGGAGTGTTCAGGTACCTGGGAGGTCTGAGGTGCACCTGGGAGTGTCAGAGTTGTACCTGGGAGTGTCGGAGGTACCTGGAGAGTGCCAGAGGTGTACCTGAAGTGTCAGTGGTGTACCTGGGAGTGTCAGGTTGTACCAGGGAGTGTCAGAGTTGTACCTGGGTGTCAGAGGTGCACCTGGGAGGCCTGGGAGGGTGTACCTGGGAGGCCAGGTGTAACCTGGAAGTGTCTGGAGGTGTACCTGGAGTGTCAGAGATGTACCTGGCAGTGTCAGAGGTGTACCTGGGAGTGTCTGAGGTACCTGGGAATGTCGGAGGTACCTGGGAGGCCAGGGGTGTACCTGGGAGGTCAGTGGTGCACCTGGGAGGTCAGAGGTGTACCCAGGGAGTGTGAGGTGTACCTGGGAGTGTCAGGAGGTGCACCTGGGAGTGTCAGGTGTACCTGGGAGGTCAGCTGGGTGTACCTGGGAGTGTCAGAGGTGTACCTGGGAGTATCGGAGGTGCACTGGGTCAGAGGTGTACCTGGGAGGTCAGAGGTACCTGGGAGTGTCAGAGGTGTACCTGGGAGTGTCAGAGGTGTACCTGGGAGTATCAGGAGGTGTACCTGGGAGTGTCAGAGGGTACCCTGGGAGTGTCAGAGGTGTACCTGGGAGGCCGAGGTGTACCTGGGAGGCTGAGGTGTACCTGGGAGGTCAGTGGTGTACCTGGGAGTGTCATTGGTGTACCTGGGAGGTCACAGGCCTGGAGTGCAGAGGTGAACCAGGGAGGTCAGAGAGTACCTGGGAGTGCCAGAGGTGTACCTGGGAGTGTCAGGGTGGTGTACCTGGAGGTCACTGGTGTACCTGGGAGGTCAGAGGTGAACCAGGGAGGTCAGAGGAGCCTGGGAGGTCGAGGTACCTGGGAGCATCGGGAGGTGTACCTGGGAGTATCGGAGGTACCTGGGAGTGTCAGGGGTGTACCTGGGAGTGCCAGAGGTACCTGGGAGGTCAGTGGCACCTGGGAGGTCAGGTGTATACCAGGGAGGTCAGAGGTGTACCTGGGAGTGTCAGGAGATGAACCTGGGAGTGTCAGAGGTACCTGGGTGTGCCAGAGGTGTACCTTGGAGTGTCAGTGGTGTACCTGGAGTGTCAGGTGTGTATTTGGGAGTGTCAGAGGTGTACCTGGGAGGAGGTGCACCTGGGAGTGTCTGAGGTACCTGGGAGGTCGGAGGTGTACCTGGGAGTGTTAGGGGTGTACCTGGGTGTGTCAGGTGTACCTGGGAGTGTTATAGGTGTACCTGGGAGTGTCTGGTGTACCTGGGAGTGTCAGGAGGTCTTGATGTCTGAGGTGTACCTAGGAGGCCAGTGGTGTACCTGGGAGTGTCAGAGGTGTTCCTGGGAGGTCAGAGGGTACCTGGGAGGTCAGGAGGAGTACCTGAGCATTAGAGGAGTAACTGGGAGTGTCTGGTGGTGTACCTGGGAGGTCAGAGGTGTACCTGGAAGTGTCGGAGGTACCTGGAAGTGTCAGAAATGTTCCCTGGGAGTGTCTGAGGTGTACCTGAGTGTCAGAGGTACCTGAGGTCAGAGGCACCTGGGAGGTCAGGGTGTACCTGGGAGGTCAGCGGTGTACCTGGGAGGTCAGAGGTGTACCTGGCAGTGTCAGAGATGTACCTGGCAGTGTCAGAGGTGTACCTGGGAGGTCTGAGGTGTACTGGGAATGTCGGAGGTACCTGGGATGTCAGGGTGTACCTGGGAGGTCAGGTGGTGTACCTGGGAGGTCAGAGGTGTACCTGGGCGTGTGAGGTGCACCTGAGTGTCAGAGGTACTTGGGAGGCCAGGAGGTACTGGGAGTGTCATTGGTGTACCTGGGAGTCTCAGAGGTGTACCTGAAGTGTCGGAGGTACCTGAAGTGTCAGAAATGTCCTGGGAGTGTCTGGAGGTGTACCTGGGAGTGTCAGAGGTGTACCTGGGAGGTCAGAGGTGCACCTGGGAGGGTCAGGGGTGCACCTGGGAGTGTCAGCGGTGTACCTGGGAGTGTCAGAGGTGTCCCTGGGAGTATCAGAGGTGTACCTGGTGTCAGAGGTGTACCTCGGAGTGTCAGAGGTGTACCTGCCAGTGTCAGGTGTACCTGGCATCAGAGGTGTACCTGGGAGTGTCTGAGGTGCACCTGGGAGTGTCAGGAGCTACTTGGGAGGTCAGAGGAACCACGGAATGTCAGAGGAGTACCAGGGAGTGTGAGGTGTACCTGGGAGGTCAGTGGTGTACCTGGGAGGCTCGGGAGTGGCAAGGAGGTCAGAGGTATCTGGGAGGTCAGAGGTGCACCTGGGAGTGTCTGGGGTGTACCTGGGAGGTCTGGAGGTGTACCTGGGAGGTCTGAGGTGTACCTGGGAGGTCAGAGTTGTACCTGGGAGTGTCGGAGGTGACCTGAGAGTGCCAGAGGTGTACCTAGAAGTGTCAGTGATGTACCTGGGAGCGGCCAGGTTGTACCAGGAGTGTCAGGAGTTGTACCTGGGGTGTCAGGAGGCACCTGGGAGGTCAGAGGTGTACCTGGGAGTGTCAGGGTGTAACCTGGAAGGTCTGAGGTACCTGGGATGCCGAGATGTACCTGGCAGTGTCAGAGGTGTTCCTGGGAGTGTCTGAGGTGTACCTGGGAATGTCGGAGGTGTACCTGGGAGGCTCAGGTGTACCTGGGAGTGTCAGTGGTGTACCTGGGAGTGTCAGAGGTGTACCTAGGCGTGTGTGAGGTGTACCTGGGAGGCTCAGGAGGTGTACCTGGGAGTGTCAGGGGTGTACCTGGGAGTGTCAGCGGTGTACCAGGGAGGTCAGAGGTGCACCTGGGAGCATCGGAGGTGTACCTGGGTGTGTCAGGAGGTAATCTGGGAGGTCAGAGGTGTACCTGGGAGGTCAGGACGTGCACCTGGGAGGTCAGAGGTGTACCTGGGAGTGTCAGAGGTGTACCTGAGAGTCTCAGGTGTAACTGGGAGTGTCAGAGGTGTACCTGGGAGGTCTGAGGTGTACCTGGGAGGTCGGAGGTGTACCTGAGTGCCAGAGGTGTACCTAGGAGGTCAGTGGTGTACCTGGGAGGCCAGGTTTGTACCAGGGAGGTCAGAGCTGGTACCTGGGGGTGTCAGAGGTGTACCTGGGAGTGTCACGGGTGTACCTGGGAGTGTCAGCGTTGGTACCTGGGAGTGTCAGAGATGTACTTAGGAGTATCGGACATGTACCTGGGTGTGCTGGGAGATGTGTACCTGGAGTGTCAGAGGTGCACCTGCCAGTGTCAGAGGTGTACCTTGGAGTGTCAGAGGTGTACCTGGAGGTCAGAGGTCCACCTGGGAGTGTCAGGGTGTACATGAGATAGAGGTACCTGGAGGCCAGAGGTGTACCTGGGAGTGTCAGGAGGTACCTGGCAGTGTCAGAGGTGTACCTGGGAGGTCAGGAGGGTACCTGGGAGGCCACGGTGTAACTGGGGTGTGTCGGAGGTGTACCTGGACTGTCGATGTGTACCTGGGAGGTCAGATCACCTGGGATTGTCAGGGGTGTACCTGGGAGTGTCAGGGGTGTACCTGGGAGTATCGGCGGTGTATTGAAGTATCAGAGGTGTACCTGAGTGGCCAGAGATGTACCTGGGAGTGTCAGAGGTGTACCTGGGAGGTCTGAGATGTACCTGGGAGTGTCGGAGGTGTACCTGGGAGTGTCAGGGGTGTACCTGGGAGGTCAGAGGTGTACCTGGGAGTGTCAGGAGGTGTCACTGGGAGGTCTGAAGTGCACCTGAGTGTCAGAGGTGTCCTGGTGTCAGAGGTGTACCTGGGAGGTCAGTGGTGTACCTGGGAGTGTCATTGGTGTACCTGGGAGGCCATTGGTGTACCTGGGAGGTCAGAGGTGAACCAGAGGTCAGAGAGGCCTTGGGAGTGTCAGAGGAACTGGGAGGTCAGTGGTGTACCTGGGAGGTCACTGGTGTACCTGGGAGTGTCAGAGGTGAACCAGGAGGTCAGAGGAGTACCTGGGAGGTCAGAGGTACCTGGGAGTATCGGAGGTGTACCTGGGAGTATCGGAGGTGTACCTGGGAGGTCAGAGGCACCTGAGTACCAGGAGGTGTACCTGGGAGTGTCGGATGTGTACCTGGGAGGTCAGGGTGTACCTGGGTGTGTCAGAGGTACCTGGGAGTAGCAGGGTGTACCTGGGAGTGTCTGAGGTGCATACCCAGGAGTGTCAGAGGTGTACCTGGGAGGTCAGAGGTGAACCTGGGAGTGTCAGAGGTGTACCTGGGAGGCCAAAGGTGTACCTAGGAGGTCAGTGGTGCACCTGGGAGGTCAGGGGTGTATCTGGGAGTGTTAGGGTGCACCTGGAGGCTCAGAGGTGCACCTGGGAGGTCTGGAGGTACCTGGGAGTGTCGGATGTACTGGGAGTGTCAGTGTACCTGAGTGTGGCCAGAGTGTACCTGGGAGTGTTATAGGTGTACCTGGAGTGTCTGAGGTGTACCTGGGAGGTCAGAGGTGTACCTGGGAGTGTCAGAGGTGTACCTGGGAGGTCAGTGGTGTACCTGGGAGTGTCAGAGGTGTTCCTGGTGTGTCAGAGGTGTACTTGGGAAGGTCAGAGGAGTACCTGGGAGCATCAGAGGAGTACCTGGGAGTGTCAGAGGTACTGGGAGGTCAGAGGTGTACCTGGAAGGCCGGAGGTGTACCTGGAGTGTCAGGAATGTACCTGGGAGTGTCTGAGGTGCACCTGGGAGGTCAGAGGGTACATGTTAGCTGTGAGGTGCACCTGGGAGTGTCTGAGTGTGCCTGGTGGTGCCAGAGGTGTACCTGGGAGGCTCAGGGCTTAACTGGGAGTGTCAGTGGTGCACCTGGGAGGTCAGAGGTGTACCTGGGAGTGTCTGAGGTGTACCTGGGAGTGTCGGAGGCACTGGGAGTGCCAGAGGTACCTGGGAGTGTCAGTGGTGTACCTGGGAGTGTCGGTGTGTACTAGGGATAGTCAGAGGTTGTACCTGGGGCTGGGAGGTGTACCTGGGAGGCCACGGGTGGTACCTGGGAGTGTCAGTTGTACCTGGGAGGTCAGAGATGTACTTAAGAGTATCGGGACGTACCTGGGTGTGTCAGATGTACCTGGAGTGTCAGGAGGTGTACCTGGGAGTGTCAGAGGTGTCACCTGGGAGGTCAGAGGTGCACCTGGGAGTGTCAGGAGGTGTACCTGGGAGGTCAGAGATGTACCTGGGAGTGTCAGAGGTGTACCTGGGAGGTCAGAGATGTACCTGGGAGTGTCGGAGGTGTACCTGGGAGGTCAGGGTGTACCTGGGAGGTTGGGAGGTGTACCTGGGAGTGTCAGAGGTGTACCTGGGAGGTCTGAGGTACCTGGGAGTGTCAGAGGTGTACCTGGGTGTGTCAGAGGTGTACCTGGGAGTGTCAGTGGTGTACCTGGGAGTGTCATTGGTGTACCTGGGAGGCCATTGGTGTACCTGGGAGGGTGCAGAGGTGAACCAGGAGGTCAGAGGAGTACCTGGGAGGTCAGGAGGTGTACCTGGGAGTGTCAGTGGTGTACCTGGGAGGTCACTGGTGTCCCTGGGAGGTCAGAGGTGAACCAGGAGGTCAGAGGAGTACCTGGGAGGCTCAGAGGTGTACCTGGGAGTATCGGAGGTGTACCTGGGAGATCGGAGGTGTACCTGGGAGTGTCAAAGGTGTACCTGGGAGTGCCAGGAGGTGCCTGGGAGTGTCAGTGGCGTACCTGGGAGTGTCAGGTGCATACCAGGGAGTGTCAGAGGTGTACCTGGGAGGTCAGAGGTGAACCTGGGAGGCCTGGGGAGGTGTGTACCTGGGTGTGCCAAAGGTGTACCTTGGAGTGTCAGTGGTGTACCTGGGAGTGTCAGGTGTGTATTTGGGAGTGTTAGGGGTGTACCTGGGAGTGTCAGAGGTGCACCTGGGAGTGTCTGAGGTGTACCTGGGAGTGTCGGATGTGTACCTGGGAGTGTCAGGGGTGTACCTGGGTGTGTCAGGAGTGTACCTGGGAGTGTTATAGGTGTACCTGGGAGTGTGAGGTGTACCTGGGAGTGTCTGAGGTGTACCTGGGAGTGTCAGGAGGTGTACCTGGGAGTGTCTGAGGTGTACCTAGGAGTGTCAGTGGTACCTGGGAGGTCAGAGGTGTTCCTGGGTAGTCACAGGAGGTGTACCTGGGAGGTCAGAGGAGCACCTGGGAGTGCACAGGTACCTGGGAGCCAGAGGTGTACCTGGAAGTGTCGGAGGTGTACCTGGAAGGGTGGGAAATGTTCCTGGAGTGTCTGAGGTGTACCTGGGAGGTCAGAGGTGTACCTGGTAGTGTCAGAGGTGCACCTGGGAGTGTCTGAGGTATACCTGAGTGTCAGAGGTGTACCTGAGTGTCAGGGGTTTACCTGGGAGGTCAGGGTGTACCTGGGAGTGTCAGAGGTGTACCTGGGAGTGTCTGAGGTGTACCTGGGAGTGTCGGAGGTGCACGGGAGTGTCAGAGGTGTACCTAGGAGTGTCACTAGGTGTACCTGGGAGGTCAGGTTTGTACCAGGGAGGTCAGAGTTGTACCTGGGGTGTCAGAGGTACTCGGGAGTGTCACGGGTGTACCTGGGAGGCTACACTGGGAGGTCAGAGATGTACTTAGAGATCAGACGTGTACCTGGGTGCCAGAGGATGTACCTGGGAGTGTCAGAGGATGGCCTGCCAGTGTCAGAGGTGCCTGGGAGTGTCAGAGGTGTACCTGGGAGTGTCAGGAGGTGTACCTGGGAGTGTCAGGGTGTACATGGAGTGTTGAGTGAGGTAAAATTGGAGTGTCAGAAGTGTACCTGGGAGGCCAGGGTGTAACTGGGTGTGTCAGGAGGTGTAACTGGACTGTGTGTGCCTGGGAGGTCAGGACGTACCTGGGATTTCAGGTAACTGGGAGTGTTAGGGTGTACCTGTGAGTATCGGCGGTGTATCTGGAAGCATCAGAGGTGTACCTGAGTGTCAGAGATGCACTGCAGTGTCAGAGGTGTACCTGGGAGTGTCTGAGATGTACCTGGGAGTGTCGGAGGTGTACCTGGAGTGTCAGGGTGTACCTGGGAGTGTCAGAGGGTGTACCTGGGAGTGTCAGAGGTGTACCTGGGAGTGTCTGAGGCACCTGGGAGGCTCAGAGGTGTACCTGGTGTGTCAGAGGTACCT
Organism: Homarus americanus; assembly: GCF_018991925.1. Taxonomy (NCBI): domain Eukaryota; kingdom Metazoa; phylum Arthropoda; class Malacostraca; order Decapoda; family Nephropidae; genus Homarus; species Homarus americanus. The sequence continues at coordinate 9,849 of NW_024747182.1, forward strand.
GGGAGGTCAGTGGTGATTGGGAGGCGCTATTGGTGTACCTGGGAGGTCATTGGTACCTGGGAGGTCAGGAGGTGAACCAGGGAGTGTCAGAGGAGGCCTGGGAGTGTCAGGAGGTGTACCTGAGTGCTGGTGGTGTCTTGGGAGGCTGGGGCAGGTACCTGGGAGGCCAGGTGAACCAGGAGTGTCAGAGGAGTACCTGGGAGTGTCAGAGGTGTACCTGAGCATCGGAGGTGTACCTGGGAGTATCGGAGGTGTACCTGGGAGTGTCAAGGTGTACCTGGGAGTGCCAGAGGTACCTGGGAGTGTCAGTGGCGTACCTGGGAGTGTGCAGGCGTATACCGGGGAGTGTCAGAGGTGTACCTGGGAGGTCAGAGAACCTGGGAGGTCAGAGGTGTACCTGGGTGCCAGAGGTGTACCTTGGATTGTCAGTGGTGTACCTGGGAGTGTCAGGTGTGTGTATTTGGGAGTGTTAGGGGTGTACCTGGGAGTGTCAGAGGTGCACCTGGGAGTGTCTGAGGTGTACCTGGGAGGTCGGATGGTACCTGGGAGGTCAGGGTGCACCTGGGAGTGTCAGGAGGTGACCTGGGAGTGTTATAGGTGTACCTGGGAGGCTGAGGTGTGCCTGGGAGGTCAGAGGTGTACCTGGGAGTGTCTGAGTTGTACCTAGGAGGTCAGTGGTGTACCTGGGAGGCCAGAGGTGTTCCTGGGGTGTCAGAGGTACCTGGAGTGTCAGAGGAGTACCTGAGCATGTGAGGAGTACCTGAGTGTGTCAGGTGGTGTACCTGGGAGTGTCAGAGGTGCACCTGGAAGTGTCGGGGAGGTGTACCTGGAAGTGTCAGAAATGTTCCTGGAGTGTCTGAGGTGTACCTGGGAGTGTCAGAGGTGTACCCAGCAGTGTCAGAGGTGCACCTGGGAGTGTCTGGAGGTGTACCTGGAGTGTCAGAGGTGTACCTGGGAGTGTCAGTTTACCTGGGATTTGCGGCACCTGGGAGTGTCAAAGGTGTACCTGGGAGTGTCAGAGGTGTACCTGGGCGTGTGTGAGGTGTACCTGGGAGTATCAGAGGTGTACCTGAAGTGCCGAGGTGTACCTGGAAGTGTCAGAAATGTTCCTGGGAGTGTCTGAGGTGTACCTGAGTGTCAGAGGTGTACCTGGGAGGTCAGAGGTGCACTGGGAGGTCAGAGGTGCACCTGGGAGTGTCAGGGTGTACCTGGGAGGTCAAGGTGTACTGGGAGTGTCGAGGTGACCCAGTGTCAGAGATGTACCTGGCAGTGGCAGAGGTGTCACCTGGGAGTGTCTGAGGTGTACCTGGGAGTGTCGGAGGTGTACCTGGGAGTGTCAGGGGTGTACCTGGGGAGCATCAGAGGTGTATCTGGGAGTGTCAGAGGTGTACCTGGGCGTGTGTGAGGTGTACCTGGGAGTGTCAGAGGTGTACCTGGGAGTGCCAGTGGTGTACCTGGGAGTGTCATTGGTGTACCTGGGTGTGTCAGAGGTGTACCTGGAAGTGTCGGAGGTGTACCTGGAAGTGTCATAAGTTCCTGAGGTCTGGAGGTGTACCTGAGGGTCAGAGGTGTACCTGGGAGGTCAGAGGTGCACCTGGGAGGCCAGGGGTGTACCTGGGAGTGTCAGCGGTGTACCTGGGAGGTCAGATGTGTCTGAGTATCGAAGGTGTACCTGGGTGTGTCAGAGGTGATCTGGGAGTGTCGAGAGGTGTACCTGCCAGTGTCAGGGGTGTACCTGGCAATGTCAGAGGTGTACCTGGGAGTGTCTGAGGTGTACATGGGAGGTCAGAGGTGTACCTGGGAGGTCAGTGTGGTGACCTGGGAGTGTCGGCGTGTACCAGGGAGTGTCAGAGGTACCTGGGAGTGACAGAGGTGCACCTGGGAGGTCTGAGGTGTACCTGGGAGTGTCTGAGGTGTACCTGGGAGGTCTGAGGTGTACCTGGGAGGCCGAGGTTGTACCTGAGAGTGTCGGAGGTGTACTTGGGAGTGCCAGATGTGTACCTAGGAGGCTGGGTGGTGGCACCGGGAGTGTCAGGTTTGTACCAGGGAGTGTCAGAGTTGTACCTGGGGTGTCAGGAGGTGTACCTGGGAGGCCAGAGGTGTACCTGGGAGGTAATTGGTGTACCTCGGAGTGTCTGAGGTGTACCTGGGAGTGTCGGAGGGCCTGGGAGTGTCTGAGGTGTACTTAGGAGTGTCAGTGGTAACTGGGAGTGTCAGAAGTGTACCTGGGAGGTCAGAGGTGTACCTGGTATTGTCAGAGGAGCACCTGGAGATCAGAGGAGTGCACCTGGGAGGTCAGAGGTGTATCTGGGAGTGTCAGAGGTGTACCTTGGAGTGTCAGTGGTGTACCTGGGAGGTCATAGGCATCTGGGAGTGTCATTGGTGTACCTGGGAGTGTCAGAGGTACCTGGGAGTGTCAGGGTGTACCTGGGAGTGTCAGCGGTGTACCTGGGGTGTGAGAGGTGTACCTGGGAGCACGGAGGTGTACCTGGGTGTCAGGAGGTGTGCCTGGAAGTGTCAGAGGTGTACCTGGGAGGTCAGAGGTGTCCCCTGGGAGTGTCAAAGGTGTACCTGGGAGGTCAGAGGTGCCTGGGAGTGTCAGGGTGCACTGGGATTGTCAGGGGTGTACCTGGGAGGCTCAGGGTGTACCTGAGAGTGGCGGTGTATCTGGGAGTGTCAGAGGTGTACCTGGGAGTGTCAGAGGTGGACCTGGGAGGTCAGGAGGTACCTGGGATTGTCAGGGTGTACCTGGGAGTGTCAGAGGTGTACCCAGGTGAGTGTCAGAAGTGTACCTGGGAGTGTCAGAGGTGTACCTGGGATTGTCAGAGGATTACCTGGGAGCATCAGAAGAGTACCTGGGAGGTCAGAGGTGTACCTGGGAGTGTCAGAGGTGTACCTAGGAGTGTCAGTGGTGTACCTGAGTTTCAGGTGTACCTGGGAGGTCAGAGGTGTACATGGAAGTGTCGGAGGTGTACCTGGAAGAGTCAGAAATGTCCCTGGGAGTGTCTGAGGTGTACCTGGGAGTGTCAGAGGTGTAACTGGGAGTGTCGGAGGTGTACCTGGCAGTGTCAGACATGTACCTGGCAGTGTCAGAGGTGTACCTGGGAGTGTCTGAGGTGTACCTGGGGGTGTCGGAGGTGTACCTGGGAGTGTCAGAGGTGTACCTGGGAGAGTCAGAGGTGTACCTGGGAGTGTCAGAGGTATACCTGGGAGCATCAGAGGAGTACCTGGGAGTGTCAGAGGTTTACCTGGGAGTGTCAGTGGTGTACCTGGGAGCATCAGAGGAGTACCTGGGAGTGTCAGAGGTGTACCTGGGAGTGTCAGTGTTGTACCTGGGAGTGTCAGTGGTGTACCAGGGAGTGTCATTGGTGTACCTGGGAGTGTCAGAGGTACCTGGAAGGGCAATGGAGGTGTGAACCTGGAAGTGTCAGAAATGTTCCCTTGGGAGTGTTCGAGGTGTAACTGGGACTGTCTGAGTGCAATTTAGGAGTGCTGTCAGAGGTGTACCTGGGAGTGTCAGAGGTGTACCTGGGAGTGTCAGAGGAGTACCTGGGAGCATCAGAGGAGTACCTGGGAGCATCAGAGGTGTACCTGGGATTGTCAGAGGTGTACCTGGGAGTGTCAGTGGTGTACCTGGGAGTGTCATTGGTGTACCTGGGAGTGTCAGAGGTGTACCTGGAAGTGTCGGAGGTGTACCTGGAAGTGTCAGAAATGTTCCTGGGAGTGTCTGAGGTATACCTGGGAGTGTCAGAGGTGTACCTGTTAGTGTCAGAGGTGCACCTGGGAGTGTCTGAGGTGTACCTGGGAGTGTCAGAGTTGTACCTGGGAGTGTCAGGGGTATACCTGGGAGTGTCCGAGGTGTACCTGGGCGTGTGTGAGGTGTACCTGGGAGTATCAGAGGTGTACCTGGGAGTGTCAGTGGTGGGTACCTGGAGCAAGTCGGAGGTGTACCTGGGATTGTCAGGGGTGTACCTGCGAGTGTCAGGGGTGTACTTGGGAGTGTCATAGGTGTACCTGGAAGTGTCTGAGGTGTACTTGGGAGTGTCAGAGGTGTACCTAGGAGTGTCTGAGGTGTACCTACGAGTGTCAGTGGTGTACCTGGGAATGTAAGAGGTGTACCTGTGAGTGTCAGAGGTGTACCTGAGAGTGTCAGAGGAGTCCCTGGGAGCATCGGAGGAGTACCTGGGAGTGTCAGAGGTGTACCTGGGAGTGTCAGAGGTGTACCTGGGAGTGTGAGTGGTGTACCAGAGTGTCATTGGTGTACCTGGAGTGTCAGAGGTGTACCTGGAAGGTTAAAGGTGTACTGGAAGTGTCAGAATGTACCTGGGAGTGTCTGAGGTGTACCTGGGAGTGTCAGAGGTGTACCTGGGAGTGTCAGGGTGCATGGGAGTGTCAGCGGTGTACCTGGGAGTGTCAGAGGTACCTGGAGTATCGCAGATGTACCTGGGTGTGTCAGACGTGTACCTGGAGCAGTCAGGAGGTGTACCTGCCAGTGCCAGAGGTGTACCTGGGAGGCCAGGAGGTGTACCTGGGAGTGTCAGAGGTGTACCTGGGAGTGTCAGGGGTGTAACTGGGTGTGTCGGAGGTGTAACTGGGACTGTCAAGGTGTACCTGGGAGTGTCAGAGGTGTACCTGGGATTGTCAGGGGTGTACCTGGGAGTGTCAGGGGTGTACCTGTGAGTATCGGCGGTGTATCTGGGAGTATCAGAGGTGTACCTGGAAGTGTCAGAGATGTACCTGGGAGTGCCAGAGGTGTACCTGCCAGTGTCAGTGGTGTACCTGGAAGTGTCGGAGGTGTACCTGGAAGTGTCAAAATGTTCTTGGAAGTGTCTGAGGTATACCTGGAGTGTCAGAGGTGTACCTGGGAGTGTCAGAGGTGCACCTGGGTGTGTCAGGGGTGTGCCTAGGCGTGTCAGCGGTGTACCTGGGTTGTCAGAGGTGTACCTGGGAGTATCGGAGGTGTACCTGGGTGTGTCAGAGGTGTACCTGGGAGTGTCTGAGGTGTTCCTGGGAGGGTCAGAGGTGTACTTGGGAGTGTCAGGGGTGAACCAGGGAGTGTCAGAGGGTACCAGTGTCAGAGAATTTGTACCTGGGAGTATCGGAGGTGTACCTGGGAGTATCGGAGGTGTGCCTGGGAGTATCGGAGGTGTACCTGCCAGTGTCAAGGTGTGCCTGGGAGTGCCAGAGGTGTACCTGGGAGTGTCAGTGGCGTACCTGGGAGTGTCAGGTGTATACCAGGGAGTGTCAGAGGTGTACCTGGGAGTGTCAGAGGTGAACCTGGGAGTGTCAGAGGTGTACCTGGGTGTGCCAGAGGTGTACCTTGGAGTGTCGGTGGTGTACGTGGGAGTGTCAGGTGTGTATTTGGCAGTGTCAGAGGTGTACCTGGGAGTGTCAGAGGTGCACCTGGGAGTGTCTGAGGTGTACCTGGGAGTGTCGGAGGTGTACCTGGGTGTGTCAGGAGTGTACCTGGGTGTGTCAGGGGTGTACCTGGGAGTGTTATAGGTGTACCTGGTGTCTGAGGTGTACCTGGGAGTGTCAGAGGTGTACCTGGGAGTGTCAGAGGTGTACCTGGGAGTGTCAGAGGAGTACCTGGGAGCATCAGAGGAGTACCTGGGAGCATCAGAGGTGTACCTGGGATTGTCAGAGGTGTACCTGGGAGTGTCAGTGGTGTACCTGGGAGTGTCATTGGTGTACCTGGGAGTGTCAGAGGTGTACCTGGAAGTGTCGGAGGTGTACCTGGAAGTGTCAGAAATGTTCCTGGGAGTGTCTGAGGTATACCTGGGAGTGTCAGAGGTGTACCTGTTAGTGTCAGAGGTGCACCTGGGAGTGTCTGAGGTGTACCTGGGAGTGTCAGAGTTGTACCTGGGAGTGTCAGGGGTATACCTGGGAGTGTCCGAGGTGTACCTGGGCGTGTGTGAGGTGTACCTGGGAGTATCAGAGGTGTACCTGGGAGTGTCAGTGGTGTACCTGGGAGTGTCATTGATGTACCTGGGAGAGTCAGAGGTGTACCTGGAAGTGCCGGAGGTGTACCTGGAAGTGTCAGAAATGTTCCTGGGAGTGTCTGAGGTGTACCTGGGAGTGTCAGAGGTGTACCTGGGAGTGTCAGAGGTGCACCTGGGAGTGTCAGGGGTGTATCTGGGAGTGTCAGCGGTGTACCTGGGAGTGTCAGAGGTGTACCTGGCAGTGTCAGAGATGTACCTGGCAGTGTCAGAGGTGTACCTGGGAGTGTCTGAGGTACCTAAGAGTGTCGGAGGTACCTGGGAGGCCAGGGGTGTACTGGGAGAATCGAGCTGTATCTGGGAGTGTCAGAGGTGTACCTGGGCGTGTGTGAGGTGTACCTGGGAGTGTCAGAGGTGTACTTGGGAGTGCCAGTGGTGTACCTGGGAGGTCATTGGTGTACCTGGGTGTGTCAGAGGTGTCCTGAAGTGTCGGAGGTGTACCTGAAGTGTCAGAAATGTTCCTGGGAGTGTCTGAGGTGTACCTGGGAGTGCCAGGAGGTGTACCTGGGAGTGTCAGAGGTGCACCTGGGAGTGTCAGGGTGTACCTGGGAGTGTCAGTGGTGTACCTGGGAGGTCAGGGGTGTCCTGGGAGTATCGAAGGTGTACCTGGGTGTGTCAGAGGTGTACCTGGGAGTGTCAAGAGGTGTACCTGCCAGTGTCAGGTGTACCTGGCAGTGTCAGAGGTGTACCTGGGAGTGTCTGAGGTGTACATGGGAGGTCAGAGGTGTACCTGGAGGTCAGTGGTGTACCTGGAGGCCGTGTGTGTACCAGGAGTGTCAGGAGGTGTTCCTGGAGTGTCAGAGGTGCACCTGGAGTGTCTGAGGTGTACCTGGGAGTGTCTGAGGTGTGCCTGGGAGTGTCTGAGGTGTACCTGGGGTCAGAGTTGTGACCTGGGAGTGTGGAGGTGTTCCTGGGAGGCCAGAGGTGTACCTAGGGAGTCAGTGGTGTCTGGGAGTGTCAGGTTTGTACCAGGAGTCAGAGTTGTACCTGGGGGGGTCAGAGGTGTACCTGGGAGGTCAGAGGGTACCTGGAGTGTCAGGGTGTAACCTGGAAGTGTCTGAGGTGTACCTGGAAGTGTCAGAAATGTACCTGGGAGTGTCTGAGGTGTACCTGGGAGGCCAGAGGTGTGCCTGGGAGTGTCACAGTGTACCTGGGAGTGTCAGTTGTACCTGGAGTGTCAGGAGATGTACTTAGGAGTATTGGAGGTGTAGCTGTGTGTCAGATGTACCTGGGAGTGTCAGAGGTGTACCTGGGAGTGTATTAGGTGTACTCCGAGGGTCAGAGGAGTGCCTGGGAGTGTCAGGAGGTGTACCTGGGAGTATCGGAGGTGTACCTGGGAGTATTGGAGGTGTACCTGGGAGTGTCAAAGGTGTACCTGGGAGGCCAGAGGTGTCTGGGAGTGTCAGTGTGCACCTGGGAGGTCAGGTGTATACCAGGGAGTGTCAGGAGGGTGTACCTTATAGTGTCAGAGGTGAACCTGGGAGTGTCAGAGGTGTACCTGGGTGCCAAAGGTGTGCCTTGGAGTGTCAGTGGTGTACCTGGGAGTGTCAGGTGTGTATTTGAGTGTTGGGGTGTGCCTGGGAGTGTCAGAGGTGCACCTGGGAGTGTCTGAGGTGTGCCTGGGAGTGTCGGATGTGTACCTGGGAGTGTCAGGGTGTACCTGGTGTGTCAGGAGTGTGCCTGGGAGTGTTATAGGTGTGCCTGGGAGTGTCTGAAGTGCACTGGGAGTGTCAGAGGTGTACCTGGGAGTGTCTGAGGTGTGCCTAGGGAGTGTCAGTGGTGTACCTGGTAGTGTCAGAGGTGTTCTGGGTGTGTCAGAGGTACCTGGAGTGTCAGAGGAGTACCTGGGAGCATCAGGAGTACCTGGGAGTGTCATTGGTGTACCTAGAGTGTCATTGGTACCTGGGAGAGTCAGAGGTGTCCTGGAAGTGCCGGAGGTGTACCTGGAGTCAGAAATGTTCCTGGGAGTGTCTGAGGTGCCTGGGAGGTCAGGAGGTGTGCCTGGGAGTGTCAGAGGTGTGCCTGGGAGTGTCAGAGGTGCACCTGGGAGTGTCACGGTGTACCTGAGTGTCAGCGTGGTGTACCTGGGAGTGTCAGAGGTGCCTGGCAGTGTCAGAGATGTACCTGGCAGTGTCAGAGGTGTGCACCTGGGAGTGTCTGAGGTGTACCTAAGAGTGTCGGAGGTGTACCTGGGGTTCAGGGTGTACCTGGGAGTATCAGAGGTGTATCTAGGAGGTCAGAGGTGTACTGCTGTGTGTGAGGTATACCTGGGAGGTCAGAGGTGTAACTGGGAGTGCCAGTGGTGTACCTGGGAGTGTCATTGGTGCACCTGGGTGTGTCAGAGGTGTACCTGAAGTGTCGGAGGTACCTGAAGTGCAGAAATGTTCCTGGGAGTGTCTGAGGTGTACCTGGGATTGTGAGGATTACCTGGCAGCATCAGAGAGTACCTGGGAGTGTCAGAGGTGTACCTGGGAGTGTCAGAGGTGTTCCTGCCAGTGTCAGGGGTGTACCTGGCAGTGTCAGAGGTGTACCTGGGAGGTCAGGGGTGTACCTGGAGTGTCAGAGGTGTACCTGGGAGTGTCAGGAGGTGTACCTGGGAGTGTCTGGAGGTGTGCCTGGGAGTGTGAGGTGTGCCTGGGTGTGTCAGGAGGTGTACCTGGGAGTGTCAGTGGTGCACTGGAGTGTCATTGGTGTGCCTGGGAGTCACAGGCCTGGGAGTGCTGAGGTGAACCAGGGAGTGTCAGAGGAGTACCTGGGAGTGTCAGAGGTGTACCTAGGGAGTGTCAGTGGTACCTGAGTGTCACTGTACCTGGGAGTGTCAGAGGTGAACCAGGGAGTGTCAGAGGAGTACCTGGGAGTGTCAGAGGTGTACCTGGGAGTATCGGAGGTGTACCTGGAGTATCGGAGGTGTACCTGGGAGTGTCAAAGGTGCCTGGGAGTGCCAGAGTGTACCTGAGTGTCAGTGGCGTACCTGGGTGTGTCAGGTTTATACCAGGGAGGTCAGAGGTGTACCTTATAGTGTCAGAGGTGAACCTGGGAGTGTCAGAGGTGTACCTGGGTGTGCCAAAGGTGTGCCTTGAGTGTCAGTGGTGTACCTGGGGTGTCAGGTGTGTATTTGGGGTGTTAGGGGTGTACCTGGGGTGTCAGAGGTGCACCTGGGAGTGTCTGAGGTGTGCCTGGGGTGTCGGATGTGTGGGGTGTCAGGGTGTGCCTGGGTGTGTCAGAGTGTGCCTGGGAGTGTTATAGGTGTGCCTGGGAGTGTCTGAAGTGTACCTGGGAGTGTCAGAGGGTGTACCTGGGAGTGTCTGAGGTGTGCCTAGGTGTCAGTGGTGTACCTGGTAGTGTCAGGTGTTCCTGGGTGTGTCAGAGGTGTACCTGGGAGTGTCAGAGGGTACCTGGGGAGCATCAGAGGTGCAAGTGTCATTGAGGTGTACCTGGGGTGTCATTGGTGTGCACCAGAGTCAGAGTGTGCCTGGAAGTGCCAGTGTGCCTGGAGTGTCAGAAATGTGTTCCTGGGAGTGCAAGGTGTGCCTGGGAGTGTCAGAGGTGTACCTGGGAGTGTCAGAGGGGTGTGCCTGGGTGTCAGAGGTGCACCTGGGAGTGTCAGGGGTGTACCTGGGAGTGTCAGCGGTGTGCCTGGAGTGTGGGGGTACCTGCGGTGTCAGAGATGGCCTGGGTGTCAGAGGTGTGCAGGTGTCTGAGGTGTGCCCTAGGTGTCGGAGGTGTGCCTGGGGAGTGTCAGGGGTGTGCCAGAATTGAGCTGTATCTGGGAGTGTCAGAGGTGTGCCTGGGCGTGTGTGAGGTGGCCTGGGAGTGTCAGGGGTGTACCTGGGGTGCCAGTGGTGTGCCTGGGGTGTCATGGTGTGCCTGGGTGTGTCAGAGTGGCACCTGGAGTGTCGGAGGTGTGCCTGGAAGTGTCAGAATGTTCCTGGGGTGTCTGAGGTGTGCCTGGGGAGTGTCAGAGGTGTGCCTGGGGTGTCAGAGGTGCCTGGGAGTGTCAGGGGTGTACCTGGAGTGTCAGTGGTGCTGGGAGTGTCAGAGGTGTCCTGGGAGTATCAGAGGTGTACCTGGGTGTGTCAGAGGTGTGCCTGGGGTGTCAGAGGTGGCACCTGCCAGTGTCAGGGGTGCCTGGCAGTGTCCAGAGGTGTGCCTGGGAGTGTCAGAGGTGTGCATGGGGTGTCAGAGGTGTGCCTCGGGTGTCAGTGGTGTGCTGGGGAGTGTCAAGTGTGTGCCAGGGGTGTCAGGAGTGTTCCTGGGTGTCAGAGGTGCACCTGGGTGTCTGGGGTGTGCCTGGGTGTCAGTGTGCCTGGGGTGTCTGAGGTGTGCCTGGGGTGTCAAGTTGTACCTGGGGTGTCAGGTGTGCGTGGGGTGCCAGGGGTGTACAGGTGTCAGTGGTGTGCCTGGGGTGTCTGGTTTCCAGGGAGTGTCAGAGGTTGTGCCTGGGGGTGTCAGAGGTGTGCCTGGGGTGTCAGAGGTGTGCCTGGGAGTGTCGGGGTGTAACCTGGAAGTGTCTGGTGTGCCTGGAGGTGTCAGAAATGTGCCTGGGGTGTCTGGGGTGTGCCTGGGGAGTGTCAGGGGTGTGCCTGGGGAGTGTCACAGGTGTGCCTGGGAGTGTCAGCGTTGTACCTGGGAGTGTCAGAGATGTGCCTAGGGTGTGGGTGTGGCTGGGTGTGTCAGATGTGCCTGGGAGTGTCAGTGTACCTGGGGTGTAGGTGTACCTCCAGTGTCAGAGGAGTGCCTGGGAGTGTCAGAGTGTTACCTGGGAGTGTCGGGAGGTGTGACCTGGGAGTTATCGAGAGGTGTACCTGGAGTGTCAGGGTGTGCCTGGGAGTGCCAGGGGTGTACTGGGAGTGTGTCAGTGGCGTGCCTGGGGTGTCAGGTGTATACCAGGGAGTGTCAGAGGTGTACCTTATAGTGTCAGAGGTGAACCTGGGAGTGTGGGGTGTGCCTGGGTGTGCAAGGTGTGCCTTGTGTGTGTCAGTGGTGTGTGCCTGGGAGTGTCAGGTGTGTGTTTGGGAGTGTTGGGGGTGTGCCTGGGAGTGTCAGAGGGTGCACTGGGAGTGTCTGGTGTGCCTGGGAGTGTCGGATGTGTGCCTGGAGTGTCAGGGGTGTGCCTGGGTGTGTCAGGGAGTGTACCTGGGAGGTGTTATAGGTGTGCCGGGGTGTCTGAAGTGTGCACAGAGAGCAGAGGTGTGCCTGGGGTGTCTGAGGTGTGCCTAGAGTGTCAGTGGTGTGCCTGGTAGTGTCAGAGTGTTCCTGGGTGTGTCAGGGTGTGCCTGGGGAGTGTCAGGGAGGTACCTGGGGGCATCAGAGGATTACCTGGAGTGTCGTGGTGTACCTAGGAGTGTCATTGGTGTACCTGGGAGAGGTCAGAGGTGTACGATGCTGGAGGTGTACCTGGAAGTGTCAGAAATGTTCCTGGGGTGTCTGAGGTGTGCCTGGGGAGTGTCAGAGGTGTACCTGGGGTGTCAGAGGTGTGCCTGGGGAGTGTCAGAGGTGCACCTGGGTGTCAGGTGTGCCTGGGGTGTCAGCGGTGTGCCTGGGAGTGTCAGGGTGGCCTGGCAGTGTCAGAGATGTACTGGCAGTGTCAGAGTGTGCCTGGGGTGTCTGGGGTGTGCCTAAGGTGTGGAGGTGGTACAGGGTGTCAGGTGTGCCTGGGGACATCAGAGGTGTATCTGGGTGTCAGGGGTGTGCCTGGGCGTGTGTGGGGTGTGCCTGGGTGTCAGGGGTGTGCCGGAGTGCCAGTGGTGGCTGGGGGTGTCATTGGTGTACCTGGGTGTGTCAGAGTGTGCCTGGAAGTGTCGGAGGTGTGCCTGGGTGTCAGAAATGTTCCTGGGAGTGTCTGGGGTGTGTCCTGGGATTGTCAGAGGGATTACTGGCAGCATCAGGAGTACCTAGGAGTGTCAGAGGTGGACAGGAGTGTCAGGGTGTACCTAGGAGTGTCAGTGGTGTGCCTGGGGATGGTGGTGTACCAGAGTGTCAGGGTGTGCATGGAGTGTGGTGTACCTGGGAGTGTCAGGGGTGTGCCTGGGGTGTCAGCGGTGCCTGGGGTGTCAGAGGGTGTGCCTGGGGCATCAGGAGGTGTGCCTGGGTGTGTCAGGGTGTGCCTGGGGGTGTCAGAGGTGTGCCTGGGGGTGTCAGACGTGTTGCCTGGGATGTGTCAGAGGTGTACCTGGGAGTGTCAGAGGTGTACCTGGGGTGTCAGGGGTGTAACTGGGAATGTCAGGTGTACCTGGCAGTGTCAGACATGTGCCTGGCAGTGTCAGAGTGTGCCTGGGGAGTGTCTGAGGTGTGCCTGGGGGTGTCAGGAGTGTGCCTGGGGTGTCAGAGGTGCACCTGGGGAGTGTCTGGGAGTGTACCTGGGGTGTGCCAGGTGGCACCTGGGGTGTCTGAGGTGTGCCTGGGGTGTCAGGGGTTGTGCCTGGGAGTAGGAGGTGTGCCTGAGTGCCAGAGGTGTGCCTAGGAGTGTCAGTGGTGTGCCTGGAGTGTCAGGTGTGTGCAGGGAATGTCAGAAGTTGGCCTGGAGTGTCAGAGGTGTACCTGGGGTGTCAAGGTGTGCCTGGGGAGTGTCAGGGGTAAACCTGGAAGTGTCTGATGTGTGCCTGGAGTGTCAGAAATGTACCTGGGGTGTCTGAGGTGTGCCTGGGGAGTGTCAGGGTGTCTGGGTGTGTCACGGGTGTGTACCTGGGGTGTCAGCGTTGTACCTGGGAGTGTCAGAGATGCTGGATAATCGGAGGTGTACCTGGGTGTGTCAGAATGTACCTGGAGTGTCAGAGAGGTGGCACAAGTGTCAGGGGTGTAACTGGGAGTGTCGGAGGTATAACTGAGGTGTGTCAGTGGCACCTGGGGTGTCAGAGGTGGTACAAGTCAGGGTGTGCCTGGGGTGCCAGAGGTGTGCATGGGGTGTCAGGGGTGTGCCAGGTGTCAGGATGTGCTTGGGATTGTCGGAGGTTGTGCCTGGGTGAGATGTGTACCTGGGGTGTCAGAGGTGTGCCTGGAGTGTGTGGGTTGTGCCTCAGGTGTCTGGGGTGTGCCTGGGGTGTCAGAGGTGTACCTGGAGTGTCTGGGGTGTGCCTAGGGTGTCAGTGGTGTGACTGGGGTGTCAGAGGTGTACCTGGGGTGTCAGAGGTGCCTGGTATGTCAGAGGTGCCTGGGGCATCAGGTACCTGGGAGTGTCAGGAGGTGTGCCTGGGGGGTCTCAGGGGTGTGCCTTGGAGTGTCAGTGGTGTGCCTGGGAGTGTCATTGTGGTGTGCCTGGGTGTCAGGGAATGACGCCTGAGAGTATCAGAGGTGTGCACCTAGTGTCAGGGGTGTGCCTGGGAGTGTCAGCGTGTGCCTGTGAGTGTCAGAGGTGTACCTGGGGCATCAGTGTACCTGGGTGTGTCAGGGTGTGCCTGGAGTGTCAGAGGTGTACCTGGGTGTCAGGGGTGTACCTGTGAGTATCGGCTGTGTATCTGGGAGTGTCAGAGGTGTGCCTGGGAGTGTCAGAGGGTGCCTGGGGTGTCAGGGGTGTGCCTGGGATTGTCAGGGGTGTGCCTGGGAGTGTCAAGGTGTACCTGGGAGTGTCAGGGTGTGCCTGGGAGTGTCAGAGGTGTGCCTGGGATTGTCAGGTATTACCTGGCAGCATCAGAGGAGTACCTGGGAGTGTCAGAGTTGTGCCTGGGGTGTCAGTGTGCCTAGGGTGTCAGTGGTGTGCCTGGGAGTGTGTTGGTTGTGCCTGGGAGTGTCAGGGGTGTGCATGGAGTGTCAGGTGTGCCTGGAAGGAGTCAGAGATGTCCTGGGGTGTCTGGGGTGTACTGGCAGTGTCAGAGGTGTGCCTGGGAGTGTGTGGGTGTGCCTCGGAGTGTCTGAGGTGTGCCTGGGGTGTCAGGGGTGCCTGGGGAGTGTCTGGGGTGTGCCTAGGAGTGTCAGTGGTGTAACTGGGAGTGTCAGAAGTGTGCCTGGGAGTGTCAGAGGTGCTGGTGTGTCAGAGGTACCTATGAGACTCAGAGGTATGCAAGTGTCAGAGGTGTACCTGGGGCATGGGGTGTGCCTTGGGTGTCAGTGTGTGCCTGGGTGTCATTGGTGTGCCTGGGGAGTGTCAGGGGTGTGCCTGGGAGTGTCAGAGGTGTGCCTGGGGAGTGTCAGGGGTGTGCCGGAGTGTCAGAGTGTGCCTGTGAGTGTCAGAGGTGTGCCTGGGGCATCGGAGGTGTGCCTGGGTGTCAGGGTGTGCCTGGAGGTGTCAGAGGTGTGCCTGGGGAGTGTCAGGGGTGTACCTGTGAGTATCGGCGGTGTGCTGGGAGTGTCGAGTGTACCTGGGAGTGTCAGAGGTGCTGGAGGTGTCAGAGGTGTACCGGATTTCGTGGAGAGGTTACCTGGCATCAGGGTGCCTGGGGAGTGTCAGAGGTGTGGGAGTGTCAGGGTGTACTAGGGTGTCAGTGGTGTACCTGGGAGTGTCATTGGTGTGCCTGGGAGTGTCAGAGGTGTGCATGGGTGTCGGAGGTGTACTGGAAGGAGTCAGAATGTCCTGGGGTGTCTGGGGTGTGCAGGTGTCTGAGGTGAAGTGTCAGAGGGTGTACATGGGGTGTCTGGGGTTGTGACTGGGGGTGTCAGAGGTGTACCTGGGAGTGTCAGGAGGTGTACCTGGGTGTGTCAGAGGTGTACCTGGGGTGTCAGAGGTGTACCTGGGAGTGTCAGTGTCAGAGGTGTACCTGGGAGTGTCTGGAGGGTACCTGGGGGTGTCGGAGGTGTACCTGGGAGTGTCAGAGGTGCACCTGGGAGTGTCTGAGGTGTACCTGGAGTGTCTGGAGTGCATACCTGGGAGTGTCTGAGGTGTACCTGGGAGTGTCAGGGTTGTACCTGGGAGTGTCGTGGAGGTGCACCTGGGAGTGCCAGAGGTGTACCTAGAGTGCTGGGGTGGTGTACCTGGGAGTGTCAGGGTGTACCAGGAATGTCAGAGTTGTACCTGGGGCAAGCCAGAGGTGTACCTGGAGTGTCAGAGGTGTACCTGGGAGTGTCAGGGGTGTAACCTGGAAGTGTTCTCTGAGGTGTACCTGGAAGCTTCAGAAATGTACCTGGAGTGTCTGAGGTGTACCTGGGAGTGTCAGAGGTGTCTGGGAGTGTCACGGGTGGGCCTGGGAGTGTTGTAAGCGTTACCTGGGAGTGTCAGGAGATGTACTTAGACAATCGGAGGTGTGTACCTGAGTGTGTGTCAGAGATGTACTGGGAGTGTCAGGAGGTGTACCTGGGAGTGTCAGGGGTGTAACTGGGAGTGTCGGAGGCATAACTGAGAGTGTCAAAGGTGTACCTGGAGTGTCAGGAGGTGTACCTGGAGTGCTGGGAGGTGTACCTGGGAGCACAGAGGTGTACATGGGAGTAAGCCGGGGAGGTGTGTACCTGGGAGTGTCAGAGGATGTACTTAGGGAGTATCGGGAGGTGTACCTGGGTGTGTCAGAGATGTACCTGGGAGAGTGTCAGAGGTGTACCTGGGAGTGTAATAGGTGTGGCCTCGGGAGTGTCTGAGGTACCTGGGAGTGTCTGGAGGTACCTGGGAGTGTCTGGAGGTACCTAGGAGTGCCGGGGTGGTGTAACCGGGAGTGCCAGAAGTGTACCTGGGAGGCCAGGAGGCAAAAATCTGGTATTGTCAGGAGGAGTACCTGGGAGCATCAGGAGGAGTACCTGGGAGTGTCAATGAGGTGTACCTGGAGTCAGAGGTACCTGGAGTGTCAGTGGTACCTGGGAGTGCTTCACAGTGTACCTGGGGAGTGGGTCAGGGGTGTACCTGGGAGGTTGGGGCACCTGTGAGTGTCAGAGGTGTACCTGGGAGCATCGGAGGCAGTACCTGGTGTGTCAGAGGTGTACCTGGAAGTGCTCAGAGGTGTACCTGGGAGTGTCATGGGTGTGGCCTTGTGAGTATCGGCGGTATCTGGGAGGCCAGATGTACCTGGGAGTGTCAGGAGGTGTACCTGGGAGCAAGCCAGGGGTGTACCTGGGATTGTCAGGGGTGTACCTGGGAGCAACAAAGGTGTACCTGGAGTGTCAGAGGTGTACCTTGGGAGTGTCAGAGGTGTACCCAGATTGTCAAAGCATTACCTGGCAGCATCAGAGAGTACCTGGGAGTGTCAGAGGCATACCTGGAGTGTCAGAGGTGTACCCAGGGAGTGTCAGTGGTGTACCTGGGAGCGTCATTGGTGTACCTGGGAGTGTCAGAGGTACATGGAAGTGTCGGAGGTACCTGGAAGAGTCAGGAATGTTCCTGGGAGTGTTCGAGGTGCACTGCAGCTGGTGTACTCTGGGAGGTTGGTGTACCTGGGAGGTTGAAGGTGTAACTGGGAGTGTCAGAGGTGTACCTGGGAGTATCGGGAGGTGTACCTGGTGTCAGGAGGTGTACTGGGAGCAAGCCAGAGGTGTACCTGGAGTGTCAGATGGCACTCTGGGATGTCAGAGGTACCTGGGAGTGTCAGAGGTGGCACCTGGGAGCAAGTCAGGGGTGTAACTGAGCAAATGGAGGTGTATCTGGCAGTGTCAGACATGTACCTGGCAGTGTCAGAGGTGTACCTGGGAGTGTCTGAGGTGTACCTGGGGGGTGTCGGAGGCGTACCTGGAGCGTCAGAGGTGCACCTGGGAGTGTCTGAGGTGTACCTGGGGGGTGTCTGAGGTGTACCTTGGGAGTGTCTGAGGTGTACCTGGAGCCAGGGTTGTGGCCTGGGAGCAATGGGAGGTGTGGCCTGGGAGTGCCAGAGGTGTACCTAGGAGCAAGTCAGGAGAATTCTGGGAGTGTCAGGGTGTGTACCTGTGGGAATGTCAGAGTTGTGCCTGGGGGTGCCAGGAGGTGTACTCTGGGAGTGTCAGGAGGTGTGGCCTGGGAGTGTCAGGTGTAACCTGAAGTGTTCGAGGTGTACCTGAAGTGTCAGAAATGTACCTGGGAGTGTCTGAGGCAGGGGAGCACAGGAGGTGTCTGGGAGTGCTCACGGGCACCTGGGAGGCTGGGGCGGTTGTACCTGGGAGTGCTCAGATGTACCTAGGACAATCGGAGGTACCTGGGCGTGGTCAGAGGATGTACCTGGGTGTGCTGGGGAGGTGTACCTGGGAGTGCCAGAGGTGTACCTGGCAGTGTCAAGGTGTACCTGAAGTGTCGGAGGTGTACCTGGAAGTGTCAGAAATGTTCCCTGGGAGTGTCTGAGGTGTATCTGCGAGTGTCGAGGTGTACCTGGGAGGTCAGGAGGTGTACTCTGCCAGTGTCAGAGGTACCTGGGAGTGTCAGGAGGTGTACCTGGGAGTGTCAGGAGGTGTACCTGGGAGGCCAGAGGTGTACACATGGGAGTGTTCAGAGGTGTACCTGGGAGGCACAGAGATGTACTTAGGAGCATCGGAGGGTGTACCTGGGTGTGTCAGAGGATGTACCTGGGAGTGTCAGAGGTGTACCTGGAGTGTAATAGGTGCACCCTCGGAGTGTTCGAGGTACCTGGGGAGGTCAGAGGTACCTGGGAGTGTCTGGAGGTGTACCTAGGAGTGTCAGTGGTGTAACTGGGAGTGTCAGAAGTGTACCTGGGAGGCCAGAGGTGTACCTGGTATTGTCAGAGGAGTACCTGGGAGCATCAGAGAGTACCTGGGAGGCACAGAGGTGTACCTGGGAGGTTGGGAGGTGTACCTTGGGAGTGTCAGTGGTGTACCTGGGAGTGCTTGGCTGGTGTACCTGGGAGCAAGTCAGAGGTGTACCTGGGGAGCAAGTCAGAGGGTGTACCTGGGAGTGTCAGGGTGTACCTGGGAGTGTCAGCCAGGTACCTGTGGGCGTCAGGAGGTGTACCTGGGACATCGGAGGTGTACCTGGGTGTGTCAGAGGCGCACCTGGAAGTGTCAGAGGTGCACCTGGGAGTGTCAGGGGTGCACCCAGAGCATCGGCGGTGTATCTGGGAGTGTCAGATGTACCTGGGAGTGTCAGAGGTGTACCTGGGAGTGTCAGGGGTGTACCTGGGATTGTCAGGGTGTACCTGGAGTGTCAAAGGTGTACCTGGGGAGCATGTCAGAGGTGTACCTGGGAGTGTCACAGAGGTGTACCTGGGATTGTCAGAGTATTACCTGGCAGCACTGAGGAGTACCTGGGAGTGTCAGGAGGTGTACCTGGGAGCGTCAGAGGTGTACCTAGGAGTGTCAGTGGTGTACCTGGGAGGCTGGCTGGTGTACCTTGGGAGTGCTCAGGAGGTGGGTACATGGAAGTAAGCCGGAGGTGTACCTGAAGAGTCAAAAATGTCCCTGGGAGGTCTGCTGAGGTGTACCTGGCAGTGTCAGAGGTGTACCTGGGAGTGTCAGGGTGTACCTGGGAGTGTCATAGGTGTACCTGGGAGTGTCTGAGATGTACCTGGCAGTGTCAGAGGTGTACCTGGAGTGTCAGAGGTGTACCTGGGATTGTCAGAGTATTACCTGGCAGCATCAGAGAGTACCTGGGAGTGTCAGACGTGTACCTGGGATGTGTCAGAGGTACCTGGGAGTGTCAGGAGGTGTACCTGGGAGTGTCAGGGGTGTAACTGGAGTGTCGGAGGTGTACCTGGCAGTGTCGTGACATGTACCTGGCAGTGTCAGAGGTACCTGGGAGTGTCTGAGGTGTACCTGGGGTGTCGGAGGTGTACCTGGGTGTCAGAGGTGCACCTGGGGTGTCTGAGGGTACCTGGGAGTGTCTGAGGTGTGACCTGGGAGTGTCTGAGGTGTACCTGGGAGTGTCAGGGTTGTACCTGGGAGCCGGAGGTGTCCTGGGAGTGCCAGAGGTGTACCTAGGGAGTGTGAGTGGTGTACCTGGGAGTCAGGTGTGTACCAGGAATGTCAGAGTTGTACCTGGGGTGTCAGAGGTACCTGGGAGTGTCAGAGGTACCTGGGAGTGTCAGGGTGTAACCTGAAGTGTCTGAGGTGTATCTGGAAGTGTCAGAAACTCTGGAGTGTCTGAGGTGTACCTGGGAGTGTCAGAGGTGTCCTGGGAGTGTCACGGGGTGTACCTGAGTGTCAGCGTTGTACCGGGAGTGTCAGAGATGTACTTAGGGATAATCGGAAGATTTGGGTGCTGAGAGATGTACCTGGGTGTGTCAGAGGTGTACCTGGAGTGTCAGAGGTGTACCTGGCAGTGTCAGAGGTGTACCTGAAGTGTCGGAGGTGTACCTGGAAGTGTCAGAAATGTTCCTGGAGTGTCTGAGGTGTAACTGCGAGTGTCAGAGGTGTACCTGGAGTGTCGAGGTGTACCTGCCGTGTCAGAGGTGTACCTGAAGTGTCAGAGGTGTACCTGGAGTGTCTGAAGTACCTGGAGGTTCGAGGTGTACTTGGAGTATCGGAGGTACCTGGAGTGTCAGAGGTGTACCTGGGAGTGCCAGAGGTGTGATTGGGAGTGTCAGAGGTGTACCTGGAGTGTCAGGGTGTAACTGGAGTGTCGGAGATGTAACTGGGAGTGTCAAGGTGTACATGGAGTGTCAGAGGTGTACCTGGGAGTGTCAGGAAGTACCTGAGATTGTCAGAGGTGTACCTGGAATGTCAGAGGTGTACCTGGCAGAGTCAGAGATGTACCTGGCAGTGTCGAGGTGTACCTGGGAGTGTCTGAGGTGTACCTGGGAGGTCGGAGGTGTACCTGGGATGTCAGGGGTGTACCTGGGAGTATCAGAGGTGTACCTGGAGTGTCAGAGGTGCCTGGGAGGTCAGGTGTACCTGGGCGTGTCAGCGGTGCTGGGAGGTCAGAGGTGTACCTGGAGTATCGGAGGTGTACCTGGGTGTGTCAGAGATGTACCTGGAGTGTCAGAGGTGTACCTGCCAGTGTCAGAGGGTGTACCTGAAGTGTCAGAGACCTGAGTGTCTGAAGTGTACCTGGAGTGTCAGAGGTACTTGGGAGTATCGGAGGTACCTAGGAGTGTCAGAGGTGTACCTGGAGTGCCAGAGGTGCTTGGGAGTGTCAGAGGTGTACCTGGGAGTGTCAGGGGTGTAACTGGGAGTGTCGGAGATGTAACTGGAGTGTCAAAGGTCTGGAGTGTCAGAGGTGTACCTGGGAGTGTCAGGAAGTCCCTGAGATTGTCAGAGTGTGCCTTGGCAGTGTCAGAGGTGTACCTGGCAGTGTCAGAGATGTACCTGGCAGTGTCAGAGGTGTGGAGTGTCTGAGGTGTACCTGGGAGTGTCGGAGATGTACTTAGGATAATCGAGGTGTACCTGGGTGTGTCAGAGATGTACCTGGAGTGTCATTGGTGTACCTGGAGTGTCAGAGGTGTACCTGGGAGGTCAGAGGTGTACCTGGGAGTGTCAGGTGTACCTGGAGTGTCAGCGGTGTACCTGGGAGTGTCAGAGGTGTACCTGGGAGCATCGAGGTGTGCACCAGAGAGTGTACCTGGAAGTGTCAGGAGGTGTACCTGGGAGTGTCAGGGTGTACCTGTGGAGTATCGGCGGTGTACCTGGGAGTGTCAAAGGTGTACCTGGAGGTCAGAGGTGTACCTGGGAGTGTCAGAGGTGTACCTGGGATTGTCAGAGGATTACCTGGCAGCATCAGAGGAGTACCTGGGGAGTGTCAGAGGTGTACCTGGGAGTGTCAGAGGTGTACCTAGGGAGTGTCAGTGGTGTACCTGGGAGTGTCATTGGTGTACCTGGGGTGTCAGAGGTGTGCAGGGAGTGTCGGAGGTGTACCTGGAAGAGTCAGAAATGTCCCTGGGGTGTCTGAGGTGTACCTGGGAGTGTCAGAGGTGCCTGGAAGTGTCAGAGGTGTGTGCCTGGGGTGTGCTGGGGTGTCAGAGGTGTGGGGTGCTCAGGTGTGGGTGTCAGAGGTGTACCTGGGGTGCCAGAGGTGTACTTGGGAGTGTCAGAGGTGTACCTGGGAGTGACAGGGGTGTGGCTGGGAGTGTCGGAGATGTAACTGGGAGTGTCAAGGTGTGCATGGGAGTGTCAGAGGTGTACCTGGGTGTCAGGAAGTACCTGGGAATTGTCAGAGGTGTACCTAACGTGTCAGAGGTCTGCCTGGCAGTGTCCAGAGATGTGCCTGGCAGTGTCAGGAGGTGTGCCTGGGGTGTCTGAGGTGTGCCTGGGGAGTGTCAGGAGGTGTGCACAGGGTGTCAGGGGTGTGCCTGGAATTATCAGGGGTGTACCTGTGAGTGTCAGAGGGTGCCTGGGGAGTCAGGGGGTGTGCCTGGGCGTGTCAGCGGTGTGCCTGGGGAGTGTCAGAGATTGTGCCTGGGGAGTATCGGAGGTGTGCCTGGGTGTGTCAGAGATGTGCCTGGGAGTGTCAGGGGGTGTGCCTGCCAGTGTCAGGGTGTGCCTGGAAGTGTCAGAGGGTGTGCCTGGGAGTGTCTGAAGTGTGCCTGGGGTGTCAGAGGGTGTGCCCCAGGGGTATCGGAGGTGCCTGGGGAGTGTCAGAGTGTTATAGGTGCCAGAGTGTGCAGAATTGTCAGAGGTGGCCTACCTGGGGAATGTCAGGGGTGTAACTAGGGTGTCGGAGATGTAACTGGGAGTGTCAAGGTGTGCATGGGGAGTGTCAGAGGTGT
This sequence comes from Homarus americanus, assembly GCF_018991925.1. NCBI lineage: Eukaryota > Metazoa > Arthropoda > Malacostraca > Decapoda > Nephropidae > Homarus > Homarus americanus. The sequence goes on from NW_024747182.1 coordinate 31,321, forward strand.
GCCTGGGAGTGTCAGAATTTCAAGTTGTCAGAGGTGTGCCTGGCAGTGTCAGAGGTGTGTACCTGGCAGTGTCAGAGATGTGCCTGGCAGTGTCAGAGGTGTGCCTGGGAGTGTCTGAGGTGTGCCTGGGGTGTCGGAGGGTGTGCCTGGGAGTGTCAGGGGTGCCTGGGGAGTATCAGAGGTGTGCCTGTGGTGTCAGAGGTGCACCTGGGGAGTGTCAGGGGTGTGCCTGGGCGTGTCAGCGTTGTGCCTGGGGTCAGGGGGTGTGCCTGGGGAGTATCGGAGGTGTACCTGGGTGTGTCAGAAATGTGGGGTGTCAGAGGTGTGCCTGCCAGTGCATAGAGTGTACCTGGAAGTGTCAGGTGTGCCTGGAAGTGTCAGAAATGTTCTGGGGGTGTCTGAGGTGTACCTGGGGTGTCAGAGGTGTGCCTGGGTGTCAGAGGGTGTGCACCTGGGAGTGTCAGGGGTGTGCCTGGGCGTGTCAGCAGTGTACCTGGGTGTGTCAGAGGTGGCTGGGGAGTATCGTAGGCGTACCTGGGTGTGTCAGAGGTGTACCTGGAAGTGTCTAAGGTGTGTGGGGAGGGTCAGAGGGTGGCGCAGGGAGTGTCAGGGGAGTGAACCAGGGGAGTGTCAGAGGTGCCTGGGGAGTGTCAGAGGTGTACTTGGGGTATCGGAGGTGTACCTGGAAGTATCGGAGGTGTACCTGGGAGTGTCAAGTGTGCCTGGGGTGTCAGGTGTGTACTGAGGTGTCAGAGGGTGTGCCTGGGGTGTCAGGGGTGCCTGGGGTGTGTCTGAGGTGTGCCTGGGTGTCGGAGGTGTGCTTGGGGTGTCATGGGTGTACCTGGGGTGTCTGAGGTGTGCTTGCAGGGAGTGTCAGAGGTGTGCCTGGGTGTGTCTGAGGTGTGCCTAGGGTGTCGGCCTGGTGTACCTGGGGTGTCAGAGGTGTGCCTGGGAGTGTCAGAGGTGTGCCTGGGCGTGTGTGAGGTGTACTGGGGAGTGTCAGAAGAGTCTGGGGTGTCGTGGTGTGCAAGTGTCAGGGTGTAACTGGGAATGTCAGGAGAGTGTACCTGGCAGTGTCAGACATGTGGCAGTGTCAGAGGTGTGCCTGGGGTGTCTGAGGTGTGGCTGGGGGTGTCAGTGCATGCCTGGGAGTGTCAGAGGGTGCACCTGGGGAGTGTCTGGTGTGCAGAAGGGTGTCTAGAGCCTCTGGGGTGTCAAGTGTGCCTGGGAGTGTCAGGGTTGTACCTGGTGTCTCGGAGGTGTGCCTGGGGAACACCAGGGGTGTACCTGGGAGTGTCAGTGGTGTGCCTGGAGTGTCAGGTGTGTGCCAGGGAATGTCAGGTTGGCCTGGGGTGTCAGAGGTGTGTACCTGGGAGTGTCAGAGTGTACCTGGGAGTGTCAGGGGGTGTAACCTGGAAGTGTCTGAGGTGTACCTGGAAGTGTCAGAAATGTGCCTGGGGAGTGTCTGGGGTGTGCCTGGGAGTGTCAAGGTGTCTGTGGGAGTGTCACGGTGTGCCTGGGGAGTGTCAGCGTTGTGCCTGGGAGTGTCAGGAATGTACTTAGGATAATCGGAGGTGTACCTGGGTGTGTCAGAGATGTGCCTGGGAGTGTCAGGGTGTGCCTGGGGGTGTCATGGGTGTAACTGGGGTGTCGGGTATAACTGAGAGTGTCAAGGTGTGCCTGGGGGAGTGTCAGGAGGTGTGCCTGGGGTGTCAGGGTGTGCCTGGGGAATGTCAGGGTGTGCACAGGAGTGTCAAGAGGTGTACCTGGGAGTGTCAGAGATGTGCTTAGGGTATCAGGAGCCTTATAGATTGTGTCAGAGATGTGCAAGTGTCAGAGGTGCAGAGTGTGAATAGGTTGCTCAGGTGTCTGGGGTAATGCCAGAGTGTCAGAGGAGGTGTGCCTGGGGGTGTCTGAGGTGTGCCTAGGGTGTCAGTGGTGTAACTGGGGAGTGTCAGAAGTGTACCTGGGAGTGTCAGGAGTGTGCCTGTGGGTATTGTCAGAGGAGTACCTGGGAGCATCAGAGAGAATTATAGGGAGTGTCAGAGTGTACCTGGGAGTGTCAGAGGTGTGCAGCAGGTGTCAGTGGTGTACCTGGGGAGTGTCATTGGTGTGCCTGGGGTGTCAGGGGTGTGCCACCAGGGTGTCAGAGGTGTGCCTGGGAGTGTCAGGGGTGTGCCTGGGGAGTGTCAGCGGTGTGCACTGTGGTGTCAGAGGTGTGCCTGGGGTGTCAGGTGTACCAGGTGTGTCAGAGGTGTGCCTGGAAGTGTCAGAGTGTGCCTGGGAGTGTCATGGGTGTGCCTGTGGTATCATGGTGTATCTGGGAGTGTCAGATGTGTGCACACCAGGAGTGTCAGAGGTGTGCCTGGGAGTGTCAGGGGTGCCTGGGATTGGCAGGGGGGTGTACAGGGAGTGTCAGGTGTGCACAGAGGTGTCAGAGGTGTGCCTGGGGAGTGTCAGAGACTGCCTGGGATTGTCAAAGTGATACCTGGCAGCATCAGAGGAGGTACCTGGGAGCCTTGGGGGTGTGTGCCTGGGGAGTGTCAGAGTGTACCCTAGGGTATGTGGATGTACCAAGGAGTGTCATTGGTGTGCACACTGGGGTCAGAGGTGTACATGGAAGTGTCAGAGGTGCCTGGAAGAGTCCAGAAATTCCTGGGGAGTGTCTGAGGTGTGCCTGGCAGTGTCAGGAGGTGTGCCTGGGGAGGTGTCTGGGGTGGCAAGTGTCAGCTGGTGGCCAAGCCTGGGAATTAATCAGAGGTGTGCCTGGGGTATCAGGTGTGCCTGGGTGTGTCAGGGGTGTGCCTGGGGTGTCAGAGGTGTGCCTGGGGTGTCAGACGTGTACCTGGGGGGATGTGTCAGAGGTGTACCTGGGAGTGTCAGAGGTGCCTGGGAGTGTCAGGGGTGTGGCTTTGGGGTGTCAGGAGGTGTGCCTGGCAGTGGCTCAGACATGTGCCTGTGTGTGAGGTGTGCCTGAAGTGTCTGAGGTGTACCTGGGGTATCGGAGGGTGTGCCTGGGGTGTCAGAGGTGCCTGGGGGAGTGTCTGAGGGTGTACCTGGGAGTGTCTGAGGGTGTGCCAGGGGTGTCTGGGGTGTGCCTGGGAGTGTCAGGGTTGTGCCTGGGGTGTCAGGTGTGCCTGGGGTGCCAGAGGTGTGCCTGGGGTGTCAGTGGTGTGCCTGGGGTGTCAGGTGTGTGCCAGGGGAATGTCAGAGTTGTACCTGGGGGTGTCAGGGGTGTGCCTGGGGTGTCAGAATGCCTGGGAGTGTCCAGGGGTGTAACCTGCAGTGTCTGGGGTGTACCTAGAGTGTCAGAAATGTGCCTGGGGAGTGTTTGAGGGTGTGCCTGGGGAGTGTCCAGAGGAGGTGTCCTGGGGAGTGTCCTGTGGTGTGCCTGGGAGTGTCAGCGTTGTACTGGAAGTGTCAAGATGTGCTTACTGCAGGATAATCGGAGGTGTACCTGGGTGTGTCAGAATGTACTCGGTGTGTCCAGAGGTGTGCCTGGGAGTGTCCAGAATTGTGCCTGGCAGTGTCAGGTGTACCTGAAATGTCCAGGGAGGTGTACCTGGAAGTGTCAAAATGTTCCTTGAGTGTCTGAGGTGTAACTGCAGTGTCAGAGGTGTGCCTGGGGTGTCAGAGGTGTACCTGCTTGTGTCAGGGGTGAAATGCCTGGGAGTGTCAGAGGTGTGCCTGGGGAGTGTCAGAGGTGTACCCTTAGGTGTCAGAGGTGTACATGGGGTATGGGGCTGCCTGGGTGTCAGAGATGTTGCTTAGAATTCCTCGGAGGTGTGCCTGGGTGTGTCAGAGATGTACTTACCAGGGTGTCAGGGTGTGCCTGGGGAGTGTAATAGGTATGCACTCGGGTGTCTGGTGTGCCTGGAATTAATCAGAGGTGTGCCTGGGGTGTCTGGGCCTGTACCTAGGGAGTGTCAGTGGTGTGGCTGGGGTGTCAGAAGTGTGCCTGGGGGAGTGTCAGGGGTGTGCCTGGTGTTGTCAGAGGAGTACCTGCTGGGGCATCAGAGGGTACCTGGGGTGTCAGAGAGGAGGTGTGCCTGGGAGTGTCAGAGGTGTGCAGCGGGTGTCAGTGGTGTGCCTGGGGTGTCATTGGTGTGCTAAGAGTGTCAGGGTGTGCCTGGGGTGTCAGAGGTGTGCCTGGGGTGTCAGTGGTGTGCACCAGGTGTCAGCCCGGTGTGCCTGTGTGAGTGTCAGAGGGTGTGCCTGCCTGGGGCATCAGTGTGCCTGGGTGTGTCAGAGGTGTGCCTGGAAGTGTCAGAGGTGTGCCTGGGGTGTCAGGGGTGTGCCTGTGGTGTGTATCTGGGGAGTGTCAGATGTGTGCCTGGGAGTGTCAGAGGTGTGGGAGTGTGGGGGTGCCTGGGTTTCTCAGGGGGGTGTGCCTGGGAACTGTCAAGGTGTGCCTGGGGAGTGTCAGAGGTGTGCCTGGGGTGTCAGGGGTGTGCCCCAGGATTGTCCAGAGTGTTACCTGGCATCAGAGAGGCTGCCTGCCAAGTGTCAGAGGTGTACCTGGGAGTGTCAGAGGTGTACCACCTAGAGGTGTCAGTGGTGTGCCTGGGGAGTGTCATTGGTGTGCAAGTGTCAGAGGTGTACATGGAAGTGTCGGAGGTGTGCCTGGAAGAGTCAGAAATGTCCTATAGGGGTCTGGAGGTGTACCTGGCAGTGGCAGAGAGGTGTACCTGGGAGTGTCAGGGGTGTACCTGGGAGTGTCAGGGGTGGTAACTGGGAGGTCAGAGGTGTACCTGGGGTGTCAGAGGTGTACCTGGGAGTGTCAGAGGTGTACTGGGAGTGTCAGGGGTAACCTGGAAGTGTCTGAGGTGTACCTGGAAGTGTCAGAAATGTACCTGGGAGTGTCTGAGGTGTACCTGGGAGTGTCCAGAGGTGTCCTGGGAGTGTCACGGGTGTACCTGGGAGTGTCAGCGGTTGTACCTGGGAGTGTCAGAGATGTACTAGGATAATCGGAGGTGTACCTGGGTGTGTCAGAGATGTACCTGGGTGTGCTGAGAGGTGTACCTGGGAGTGTCAGAGGTACCTGGCAGTGTCAGAGGTGTACCTGAAGTGTCGGAGGTGTACCTGGAAGTGTCAGAAATGTTCCTGGGAGTGTCTGAGGTGTAACTGCGAGTGTCAGAGGTGTACCTGGGAGTGTCAGAGGTGTACCTGCCAGTGTCAGAGGTGTACCTGGAAGGTCACAGAGGTGTACCTGGGAGTGTCTGAAGTGTACCTGGGAGTGTCAGAGGTGGACTTGGGAGGCCGAGGTGTACCTGGGGAGTGTCAGAGGTGTACCTGGGGAGTGCCAGAGGTACTTGGGAGGTCAGAGGTGTACCTGGGAGTGTCAGGGGTGTAACTGGGAGTGTCGGGAGATGTAACTGGGAGTGTCAAAGGTGTACATGGGAGTGTCAGAGGTGTACCTGGAGTGTCAGGGAAGTACCTGATTGTCAGAGGTGTACCTGGCAGTGTCAGAGGTGTACCTGGCAGTGTGCAGAGATGTACCTGGCAGTGTCAGAGGTGTACCTGGGAGTGTCTGAGGTGTACCTGGGAGTGTCGGAGGTGTACCTGGGAGTGTCAGGGGTGTACCTGGGAGTATCGGGGCCTGTGAGTGTCAGAGGTGCACCTGGGAGTGTCAGGGGTGTACCTGGGCGTGTCAGCGGTGTACCTGGGAGTGTCAGAGGTACCTGGGAGTATCGGAGGTGTACCTGGGTGTGTCAGAGATGTACCTGGGAGTGTCAGAGGTGTACCTGCCAGTGTCGAGGTGTGACCTGGAGAGTGTCAGAGGTGTACCTGGAGTGTCTGACGTACCTGGGAGTCAGAGGTGTACTTGGGAGTATCGGAGGTGTACCTGGGAGTGTCAGAGGTGTACCTGGGAGTGCCAGAGGTGTACTTGGGAGTGTCAGAGGTGTACCTGGGAGTGTCAGGGGTGTAACTGGGAGTGTCGGAGATGTAACTGGGAGTGTCAAAGGTGTACATGGGAGTGTCAGAGGTGTACCTGGGAGTGTCAAGGAAGTACCTGAGATTGTCAGAGGTGTACCTGGCAGTGTCAGAGGTGTACCTGGCAGTGTCAGAGATGTACCTGGCAGTGTCAGAGGTGTACCTGGGAGTGTCTGAGGTGTACCTGGGAGTGTCGGAGGTGTACCTGGGAGTGTCAGGGTGTACCTGGGAGTATCAGAGGTGTACTTGAGAGTGTCAGAGGTGCACCTGAGTGTCAGGTGTAACCTGGGCGTGTCAGCGGTGTACCTGGGAGTGTCAGGAGGTGTACCTGGGAGTATCGGAGGTGTACCTGGGTGTGTCAGAGATGTACCTGGGAGGGTCAGGAGGTGTACCTGCCAGTGTCAGAGGTGTACCTGGAAGTGTCGGAGGTGTACCTGAAGTGTCAGAAATGTTCCTGGGAGTGTCTGAGGTGTACTCGGAGTGTCAGAGGTGTACCTAGGGAGTGTCAGAGGGGCACCTGGGAGTGTCAGTGTACTGGGTGTGTCATGTACCTGGTGTGTCAGAGGTGTACCTGGGAGTATCCCAGGTACCTGGGTGTGTTGAGGTGTACCTGGAAGTGTCTAAGGTGTTACTGGGAGGGTCAGAGGTGTACTTGGGAGTGTCAGGGTGAGCCAGGAGTGTCAGAGGAGTACCTGGGAGTGTCAGAGGTGTACTTGGGAGTATCGGAGGTACCTGGCATCGGAGGTGTACCTGGGAGTGTCAGAGGTGTACACTGGGAGTGTCAGGGTGTGTACTAGGGAGTGTCAGAGGTGTACCTGGGAGTGTCAGAGGTGCACCTGGAGTGTCTGAGGTGTACCTGGGAGTGTCGGAGGTGTACTCTGGGAGGTCATAGGTGTACCTGGGAGTGTCTGAGGTACTTGGGAGTGTCAGAGGTGTACCTGGGTGTGTCTGAGGTACCTAGGGAGTGTCAGGGGTGGTGTACCTGGGAGTGCTCAGAGGTACCTGGGAGTGTCAGAGGTACCTGGCGTGTGAGGTGTACCTGGGAGTGTCATAGGTGTACCTGGGAGTGTCAGTGGTGTACCTGGAGTGTCAGGGGTGTAACTGGGAATGTCGGAGGTGTACCTGGCAGTGTCAGACATGTACCTGGCAGTGTCAGAGGTACCTGGGAGGTTCAGAGGTGTACCTGAAGTGTCGGAGGTGTACCTGGGAGTGTCAGGAGGTGTACCTGGGAGTGCAGGTGTGTACTAGGGAGGTCAGAGGTGCACCTGGGAGTGTCTGAGGTGTACCTGAGTGTCTGAGGTATACCTGGGAGTGTCTGAGGTACCTGGGAGTGTCAGGGTTGTACCTGGGAGTGTCGGAGGTGTACCTGGGAGTGCCAGAGGTGTACCTAGGAGTGTCAGTGGTGTACCTGGGAGTGTCAGGGTGTGTACCAGGAATGTCAGAGTTGTACCTGGGGGTGTCAGAGGTACCTGGGAGTGTCAGAGGTGTACCTGGGAGTGTCAGGGGTGTAACCTGAAGTGTCTGAGGTGTACCTGGAAGTGTCAGGGGTGTCCTGGGAGTGTCACGGGTGTACCTGGGTGTGTTAAGTACCTGGGAGTGTCAGGAGATGTACTTAGGATAATCGAGGTGTTCCTGGGTGTGTCAGAGATGTACCTGGGAGGTCGAGGTGTACCTGGGAGTGTCAGGGGTGTAACTGGAGGAGTCGGAGGATAACTGAGAGTGTCAAAGGTGTACCTGGGAGTGTCAGAGGTGTACCTGGGAGTGTCAGAGGTGACCTGGGAGTGTCAGGAGATGTACTTAGGTGTATCGGAGGTACCTGGGTGTGTCAGAGATGTACCTGGGAGTGTCAGAGGTGTACCTGGGAGGTAATAGATGTACCTCGAGTGTCTGAGGTGTACCTGGGAGGGTCAGAGGTGTACCTGGGAGTGTCTGGAGGTGTACCTAGGAGTGTCAGTGGTGTAACTGGGAGTGTCAGAAGTGGTACCTGGGAGTGTCAGAGGTGTACCTGGTGGTGTCAGAGAGTACCTGGGACATCAGGAGGAGGCCTGGGAGCCAGAGGTACCTGGGAGTGTCAGAGGTGTACCTTGGAGTGTCAGTGGTGTACCTGGGAGGTCATTGTGTACCTGGGAGTGTCAGAGGGTGTACCTGGGAGTGTCAGAGGTGTACCTGGGAGGTCAGGGTACCTGGGAGTGTCAGTGGTGTACCTGGGAGTGTCAGAGGTGTACCTGGGAGCACGGAGGTGTACCTGGGTGTGTCAGAGGTGTACCTGAAGTCAGAGGTGTACCTGGGAGTGTCAGGGGTGTACCTGTGAGTATCGGCGTTGTATCTGGGAGTGTCAGAGGTGTACCTGGGAGTGTCAGAGGTGTACCTGGAGTGCAGGGGTGTACCTGGGATTGTCAGGTGTACCTGGGAGTGTCAGAGGTGTACCTGGGAGTGTCAGAGGTGTACCTGGAGTGTCAGAGGTGTACCTGGGATTTCAGGAGTATTACCTGGCAGCATCAGAGGAGTACCTGGGAGGCAGAGGTGTACCTGGGAGTGTCAGGAGGTACCTAGGAGTGTCAGGGTGGTGTACCTGGGAGTGTCATTGGTGTACCTGGGAGTGTGGGAGGGTACATGGAAGTGTCGGAGGTGTACCTGGAAGAGTCAGAAATCCCTGGGAGTGTCTGAGGTGTACCTGGGAGGTCAGAGGTGTACCTGGGAGTGTCAGGGGTGTACCTGGGAGGCCGAAGGTGTAACTGGGAGTGTCAGGAGGTGTACCTGGGAGTATCGGAGGTGTACCTGGGTGTCAGAGGTGTACCTGGGAGTGTCAGAGGTGTACCTGGGAGGCGTCAGACGTACCTGGGATGTGTCAGAGGTGTACTGGAGAGTCAGAGGTGTACCTGGGAGTGTCAGGGATAACTGGAGTGTCGGAGGTGTACCTGGCAGTGTCAGACATGTACCTGGCAGTGGGCCGTGTATCTGGGAGGTCGGTGTACCTGGCAGTGTCAGGTGTACTTGGGAGTGTCTGAGGTGTGCCTGGAGTGTCAGAGGGGCACTGGGAGCTTGAGGTGTACCTGGGAGTGTCAGAGGTGTACCTGGGAGTGTCAGAGGTGTACCTGAGCACAGGTGTACCTGGGAGTTTCATTGATACCTGGAGTGTTATTGGTGTACCTGAGTGTCAGAGGTGATCCAGGAGTGTCACAATGTACCTGGTGTGTCTGAGGTACCTGGGAGTCAGGAGGTGTACCTGGGAGGTCAGAGGTGCACCTGGGAGTGACAGGTGTACTCTGGCGTGTTGGGGCGGTACCTGGGAGTTTGAGAGGTGTACCTGGGGCACGGGAGGTGTACCTGGGAAACAGAGGTGTACCTGCCAGTGTCAAAGGTGTACCTGAAGTAAGCCAGGAGGTGTACCTGGAAGTCAGAATGTTCCTGGGAGTGTTCGAGGCGTACCTGGGAGTGTTGGCGGGGTACCTGGAGTGTCAGGGTGTACCTGGGCGTGTCAGCGGTGTACCTGGGAGTGTCAGAGGTGTACCTGGGAGCATCGGAGGTGCAACGGGTGTGTCAGAGGTGTACCTGGGAGAGTCAGGAGGTGTACCTGCCAGTGTCAGGAGGTGTGTACCTGGGAGAATCGGAGGTACCTGGGTGTGTCAGGAGGTATACCTGGGAGTGTCTGAGAAAGCCCTGGGAGCAACAGAGGTGTACTTGGGATTGTCAGGTGTACCTGGGAGTGTCAGGTGTATGTGGTGTGTCGGAGGTGTAACTGGGACTGTCAAAGGTGTACCTGGGAATGTCAGAGGTGTACCTGGGAATGTCAGGTACCTGGGATTGTCAGGGGTGTACCTGGGAGTGTCACGGTGTACCTGTGATATCGGCCGTATCTGGGAGTGTCAGAGGTGTACCTGGCAGTGTCAGGGGTGTACCGAGTGTCTGAGGTGTACCTGGGAGTTTGAGGTGTACCTGGGAGTGTCAGAGGTGTACCTGGGAGTGTTAGAGGTGTACCTAGGAGGTCAGTGGTACCTGGGAGTGTCATTGATGCCTGGGAGTGTTATTGTGTACCTGGGAGGTCAGAGGTGAACCAGGGAGGTCCAGAGGAGTACCTGGGAGTGTCAGAGGTGTACCTGGATACGGAGGTGTACCTGAGTGTCGGAGGTGTAACTGGGAGGCCAAGGTGTACCAGGGAGTGTCAGAGGTGTACCTGGGAGTGTCAGGTACCTTGGATTGTCAGGGGTGTGCCTGGGAGTGTCAGGTGCCTATGAGTATCGGCGGTGTATCTGGGAGTGTCAGAAGTGTACCTGGCAGTGTCAGAGATGTACCTGGGAGTGTCACTGGTGTACCTGTGTCAGGTGTACCTGGAGTGTCAGAGTTGTACATTGGAGTGTCTGAGGTACATGGAGTGTCAGGTGTACCTGGAGGTCAGGGACCTGGGAGTGTTTAGGTGTACCTGAGTGTCTGAGGTGTACTTGGAGTGTCTGATGCATGGAGTGTCAGAGGTGTACGTGGGTGTGTCAGAGGAGTACCTGGGAGGTCAGAGGTGTACCTGGGAGGTCATTGGTGTACCTGGGAGGTCAGAGGTGTACCTGGAATTGTCGGAGGTGTACCTGGAAGTGTCAGAAATGTACCTGGGTGTGTCTGAGGTGTACCTGGGAGTGTCAGAGGTACCTGGGAGTGTCAGAGGCACCTGGGAGGTCAGGGTATACCTGGGCTTGTCAGCGTGTTCCTGGGAGTGTCAGAGGTGTACCTGGGAGTATAGAGTGTACCTGTGTGTCAGAGGTGTACCTGGGAGTGTCAGAGGTGTACCTGCCAGTGTCAGAGGTGTACCTGGAAGTGTCGGAGGTGTACCTGGAAGTGTCAGAATGTTCCTGGGAGTGTCTAAGGCGCACCTGGGAGTGTCAGAGGTGTACCTGGAGTGTCAGAGGTGCACCTGGGAGTGTCAGGGGTGTACCTGGGCGTGTCAGCGGTGTACCTGGGAGTGTCAGAGGTGTACCTGGGAGTATCGGAGGAGTACCTGGGTGTGTCAGAGGTGTACCTGGGAGTGTCTGACGTGTTCCTGGGTGTGTCAGAGGTGTACTTGGGAGGTCAGGGGTGAACCAGGGAGTGTCAGAGGAGTACCTGGGAGTGTCAGAGGTGTACCTGGGAGTGTCAGGTGAGTACTAGGAGTGTCAGAGGTGTACCTGGGAGTGTCAGAGGTGCACCTGGGAGTGTCTGAGGTGTACCTGGGAGTGTCGGAGGTGTACCTGGGAGTGTCAGGGTGTACCTGGGAGGTCAGGGTGTACTTGGGAGTGTCATAGGTGTACCTTGTGAGTGTCTGAGGTGTATTTGGGAGCATCAGAGGTGTACCTGGGAGTGTCTGAGGTATACCTAGGAGTGTGTGTACCTGGGAGTGTCAGAGGTGTACCTGGGAGTGTCAGAGGTGTACCTGGGAGTGTCAGAGGAGTTCCTGGGAGCATCAGAGGAGTACCTGGGAGTGTCAGAGGTGTACCTGGGAGGCCAGAGGTGTACCTGGGAGTGTCAGTGGTGTACCTGGGAGGTCATTGGTGTACCTGGGAGGTCAGAGGTGTACCTGGAAGTGTCGGAGGTGAACCTGAAGTGTCAGAAATGTACCTGGGAGTGTCTGAGGTGTACCAGGAGTGTCAGTGGTGTACCTGGGAGTGTCAGGTGTACATGGGAGGTCAGCGGTGTACCTGGGGGTGTCAGAGGTGTAACTGGGAGTATCGACGTGTACCTGGGTGTGTCAGAGGTGTACCTGGGAGACACGAGGTGTACCTGGGTGTGTCAGAGGTGTACCTGGGAGTGTCAGAGGTGTACCTGCCAGTGTCAGAGGTGTACCTGGGAGTGTCAGAGGTACCTGGGAGTGTCAGAGGTGTACCTGGGAGGTCAGGTGAAACTGGGTGTGTCGGAGGTAACTGACTGTCAGATGTGTACCTGGAGTGTCAGAGGTGTCCCTGCGAGTGTCAGGTGTACCTGGGATTGTCAGGTGTACCTGGGAGTGCTTATTCTTGAGGTGTACCTGGAGTGTCAGAGACACTGGGAGGTCAGGAGGTACCTGGGAGTGTCAGAGGTGTACCTGGGAGTGTCATTGGATACCTGGGAGTGTTATTGGTGTACCTGGGAGTGTCAGAGGTGAACCAGGGAGTGTCAGAGAGTACCTGGGAGGTCAGAGGTGTACCTGGGAGTATCGGAGGTGTACCTGGGAGTGTCGGAGGTGTAACTGGGAGTGTCAAGGTACCAGGGAGTGTCAGAGGTGTACCTGGGTGTGTCAGGTGTACCTGGGTTTGTCAGGGGTACCTGGGAGTGTCAGGGTGTACCTATGAGTATCGGCGGTGTATATGGGAGTGTCAGAGGTGTACCTGGCAGTGTCATAGATGTACCTGGAGGTCAGGTGGTGTACCTGGGAGTGTCTAAGGTGTACCTGGGAGGTCTAGTGTACCTGGAGTCTGAGGGCATGGAGGGCAGGGTACCTGGGAGTGTCAGTGGTACCTGGAGGCTAAGGTGTACCTGGAGTGTCTGAGGTGTACCTTGGAGTGTCTGAGGTGTACATGGAGTGTCAGAGGTACCTATGAGTGTCAGAGGAGTACCTGGGAGCATCAGAGAAGTACCTGGGAGTGTCAGAGGTGTACCTGGGAGGTCATTGGTGTACCTGGAAGTGTCAGAGGTGTACCTGGAAGTGTGAGGTGTACCTGGAAGTGTCAGAAATGTACCTGGGGTGTCTGAGGTGTACCTGGGAGTGTCAGAGGTGTACCTGGGAGTGTCAGAGGAGTACCTGGGAGTATCAGGTGTACCTGGGAGTATGAGAGGTGTACCTGGGAGTATCGATGTGTACCTGGGAGTGTCAGAGGTGTATCTGGGAGTTTCAGAGGTGACCTGCCAAATAGAGGTTTATGAGTGTCAGAGGTGTACCTGGAGTGTCTGAGGTGTACCTGGGAGTGTCAGAGGTGTACTTGGGAGTGTCAGAGGTGAACCAGGAGTGTTAGAGGAGTACCTGGGAGTGTCAGAGGTGTACCTGGGAGTGTCAGAGGTGTACCTGGGAGGTCAGGTGTACCTTGAGTGTCAGGGGTGTACATGGGAGTGTCAGAGGAGTACCTGGGAGCATCAGAGGAGTACCTGGGAGGTCAGAGGTGTACCTGGGAGTGTCAGAGGTGTACCTGGGAGTGTAGTGGTGTACCTGGAAGTGTCAGAAATGTACCTGGGAGTGTCTGAGTGTACCTGGGAGTGCATATACCTGGGAGTGTCAGGGTATATCTGCGAGTGTCAGCGGTGAACTTGGGAGTGTCAGAGGTGACCTGGAGTATCGGAGGTGTACCTGGGTGTGTCAAGGGTGTACCTGGGAGTGTCAGAGGTGTACCTGGGAGGTCAGAGGTGTACCTGGGAGGTCAGAGGTGTACTGGGAGTGTCAGAGGTGTACCTGGGAGTGTCAGAGGTGTACTGGGAGTGTCATGCACTGGTGTAGGTAACTGGGAGTGTCGGTTGTAACTGGGAGTGTCAATGGTGTACCAGGGAGTGTCAGAGGTGTACCTGGGAGTGTCAGGGGTGTACCTGGGATTGTCAGGGGTGTACCTGGTGTGTCAGGTACCTATGAGTATCGGCAGTGTATCTGGGAGTGTCTGAGGTGTACCTGGCAGTGTCAGAGATGTACCGGGCAGGTCAGAGGTGTACCTGGTGTGTCTGAGGTACCTGGGAGTGTCGAGGTACCTGGTGCCGGGTGTACCTGGGAGTGTCAAACTTGTGAGTGTCAGGTGTACCTGGCAGTTTCAGAGGTGCAACTTGGGAGGTCAGAGGTGAACCAGGGAGTGTCAGAGGAGTACCTGGAGTGTCAGAGGTGTACCCAGTATCGGAGGTGTACCTGGGAGTATCGGAGGTGACCTGGGAGTCAGGAGGTGTACCGGGAGTGCCAGAGGTACCTGGAGTGTCAGAGGTGTACCTGGGAGTGTCAGGTGTAACTGGGAGTGTCGGAGGTGTAACTGGGAGTGTCAGTGGTGTACCTGGGAGTGTTAGAGAGGTGCCTGGGAGGTCAGAGGAGTACCTGGGAGGTCAGGGTGTAACTGGGAGTGTCTGAGGTGTACCTGGGAGTGTCGTTGTGTAACTGTGAGTGTCAGAGGTGTACCTGGGAGTGTCAGGGGTGTACTCATGTGTCACGGTGTACCTTGGAGACAGGTGTACCTGGGAGCACGGAGGTGTACCTGGGTGTGTCAGAGGTGTACCTGGGAGTGTCTGAGGTGTTCCTGGGAGTGTCAGAGGTGTACTTGGGAGTGTCAGGGTGAACCAGGGAGTGTAAGAGAGTACCTGGGAGGTCAGAGGTGTACCTTGAGCATCGGAGGTGTACCTGGAAGTATCGGAGGTGTACCTGGGAGTGTCAGAGGTGTACCTGGGAGGTCAGGTGAAAATACTAGGAGTGTCAGAGGTGTACCTGGGAGGCTGGGAGGTGCACCTGGGAGTGTCTGAGGTGTACCTGGGAGTGTCGGAGGTGTACCTGTGAGTGTCAGGGGTGTACCTGGGAGTGTCAGAGGAGTACCTGGGAGCATCAGAGGAGTACCTGGGAGTGTCAGAGGTGTACCTGGGAGTGTCAGAGGTGTACCTGGGAGTGTCAGTGGTGTACCTTGGAGTCTCATTGGTGTACCTGGGAATGTCAGAGGTGTACCTGGAAGTGTCGGAGGTGTACCTGGAAGTGTCAGAAATGTACCTGGGAGTGTCGGAGGTGTACCTGGGAGGTCAGACGACACCTGGGGGCGTCAGGGGCATATCTGAGGCCAGAGGTGTACCTGGAGTGCTGGAGGTACCTGGGAGTGTCAGAGGTGTACCTGGGAGTATCGAGGTGTACCTGGGAGCATCGGAGGTGTACCTGGGAGTGTCAGAGGTGTACCTGGGAGCCAGAGGTGTACCTGGGTGTGCAGAGGTGTACCTGGGAGTGTCAGAGGTGTACCTGGGAGCATCAGAGGAGTACCTGGGAGTGTCAGAGGTGTACCTGGGAGAGTCAGAGGTGTACCCCTAGGAGGTCAGTGGTGTACCTGGGAGTGTCAGAGGTGTACCTGTGTGTCAGGGGATACCTGGGAGTGTCAGAGGAGTACCTGGGAGCATCAGAGGAGTAACCTGGGAGTGTCAGAGGTGTACCTGGGAGTGTCAGAGGTGTACCTGGGAGTGCTGGTGTACCTGGGAGTCTCATTGGTGTACCTGGAGTGTCAGAGGTGACCTGAAATGTCGGAGGTGTACCTGGAAGTGTCAGAAATGTACCTGGGAGTGTCTGAGGTGTACCTGGGAGTGTCAGACGATACCTGGGAGTGTCAGGGGTATATCTGGGAGTGTCAGTGGTGTACCTGGAGTGTCAGAGGTGTACCTTGGAGCATCGGAGGTACCTGGAAGTATCGGAGGTGTACCTGGGAGGCCAGAGGTGTACCTGGAGTGTCAGGTGAAAATACTAGGGAGTGTCAGAGGTGTACCTGGGAGGTCAGAGGTGCACCTGGGAGTGTCTGAGGTGTACCTGGGAGTGTCGGAGGTGTACCTGTGAGTGTCAGGGGTGTACCTGGGAGTGTCAGAGGAGTACCTGGGAGCATCAGAGTACCTGGGAGTGTCAGAGGTGTACCTGGGAGGCCAGAGGTACCTGGGAGTGTCAGTGGTGTACCTTGAGTCTCATTGGTGTACCTGGGAGTGTCAGAAGTGTACCTAAGTGTCGGAGGTGTACCTGGAAGTGTCAGAAATGTACCTGAGTGTCGGAGGTGTACCGGGAGGTCAGACGCATACCTGGGGGCGTCAGGGGTATATCTGGGAGTGTCAGCGGTGTACCTGGGAGTGTCAGAGGTGTACCTGGGAGGTCAGAGGTGTACCTGGGAGCACGGAGGTGCACCTGGGACGGAGGTGTACCTGGGAGGTCAGAGGTGTACCTGGGAGTGCCAGAGGTGCCTGGGTGTGTCAGAGGTACCTGGGAGTGTCAGAGGTGTACCTGGGAGCATCAGAGGAGTACCTGGGAGTGTCAGGAGGTGTACCTGGGAGAGTCAGAGGTACCTAGGAGGTCAGTGGTGTACCTGGGAGGTCAGAGGTGTACCTGTGTGCTGGGGTATACCTGGGAGTGTCAGAGGTGAGCACCTGGGACATCAGAGGAGTACTGGGAGGTAGAGGTCTACCTGGGAGGTCAGGAGTGTACCTGGGAGTGCAGGGTGACCTGCGGAGTCCCATTGGTGTACCTGGGAGTGTCAGAGGTGTACCTGGAAATGTCGGAGGTGTACCTGGAAGTGTCAGAATGTACCTGGGAGTGTCTGAGGTGTACCTGGGAGGTCAGAGACGTATACCTGGGAGTGTCAGTATATCTGGGAGTGTCAGGTGTACCTGGAGTGTCAGAGGTGTACCTGGGAGTATCGGAGGTGTACCTGGGGTGTCAGAGGTGTACCTGGGAGTGTCAGAGGTGTTCCTGGGAATGTCAGAGGTGTACCTGGGAGTGTCGAGGGTGTACCTGGAGTGTCAGGGGTGTAATGGGAGTGTCGGAGGTGTAACTGACAAAGGTACCAGGGAGTGTCAGAGGTGTACCTGGAAGTCAGAGATGTACCCAGTGTCAGAGGTACCTGGTGTGTCTGAGGCTGTACCTGGTGTCAGAGGTGTACCGGGAGTGTCAGAGGTGTACCTGGGAGGTTGAGGTACCTGGGAATGTCAGAGGTGTACCTGAGAGTGTCAGGTACCTGGGATCATTGGGGTGTACCTGGGAGTGTCAGGGGTGTACCCATGATTATCGGCGTGTATCTGGAGGTCAGAGGTGTACCTGGCAGTGCTGGAGATGTACCTGGCAGTGTCAGAGTGTACTGTGTCTGAGGTGTCCTGGGAGGTCGGAGGTGTACCTGGGAGTGTCAGGGGTGTACCTGGGATTGTCAGGGGTGCACCCAAGAGGCTGTACTTGGGAGTGTCAGGGGTGTACCTGGCAGGTCAGAGTTTCACTGGGAGTGTCAGAGGTGAACCAGGAGTGTCAGAGGAGTACCTGGGAGGTCAGAGGTGCACCTGGGAGTGTCAGGGGTGTACCTGGCGTGTCTGCGGTACCTGGGAGTGTTGAGTGAACCTGGGAGCACGGAGGTGTACCTGGGTGTGTCAGAGGTGTACCTGGAGTGTCAGAGGTAACCACAGTGTCAGAGGTGTACCTGGAAGTGTCGAGGTGTACCTGGAAGTGTCAGAATGTTCCCAGGAGCGTCTGAGGTGTACCTGGAGGTCAGCGTGTACCTGGGAGTGTCAGAGGTGCACCTGGGAGTGTCAGGGTGTACCCGGGCGTGTCGAAGAGGTGTACCTGGGAGGTCAGATGTGTACCTTTGAGCACGGAGGTGACCTGGGTGTGTCAGAGGTGTACATGGAGTGTCTGAGGTGTTCCTGGGAGTGTCAGAGGTGTACTTGGGAGCAAGTGTGAGTGAACCAGGGAGTGTCAGAGGAGTACCTGGGAGTGTCAGAGGTGTACCTGGGAGTATCGGAGGTGTACCTGAAGTATCGGAGGTGTACCTGGGAAGGTCAGAGGTGTACCTGGGAGTGCCAGGGTGAAAATACTAGGAGCAAGCCAGGTACCGGGAGTGCCGAGGTGCACCTGGGAGTGTCTGAGGTGCACTGGGAGGCTGGAGGTGTACCTGGGAGTGTCAGGGGTGTACCTGGGAGTGTCAGAGGTGTACCTTAAAGCATCGGAGGTGTACCTGGAAGCATCGGAGGTGTACCTGGGAGTGTCAGAGGTGCACCTGGGAGTCTGAGGTGTACCTGGGAGTGTTGGAGGTGTACCTGGGAGTGGTGTACCTGGGAGGTCAGGGGTGTACCTTGGGAGGTCAGAGGTGTAATCGGAGTGTCAGAGGTGTACCTGGGAGTGTCGAGGAGGTACCTGGGAGCATCAGGAGACCTGGGAGCATCAGGGGTGTACCTAGGAGGCTGTGGTGTTCTGGAGGCTGGGAGGTGTAATGGGAGGCTGGTGTACCTGAAGGTCAGGAGGAGCCTGATGATCAGAGGAGTACCTGGGAGGCCAGAGGTACCTGGGAGAGTCAGAGGTGTACCTGGGAGGCCAGTGGTGTACCTGGGAGTCTCCACAGAACCTGGAGGTCAGAGGTGTACCTGGCAGTGTCAGACCTGTACTTGGGAGCTCAGAGGAACCAGGGAGGCTCAGGAGGTGAGTGTCAGGAGGTGTACCTGGGAGAGTCAGAGGTACCCTGGAGTGCCGGAGGTACCCTGGAGAGTCCTGAGGTACCTGGGAGTCCTGGTGTACCTGGGAGCAAGGAGGTACCCAGCGTCTGAGGTGTACTGGAAGTGTCAGAAATACCTGGAGTGTCTGAGGTGTACCATACTGAACGTATACCTGGGAGGTCAGGGGTATATCTGGGAGTGTCAGCGTGTACCTGGAGGTCAGAGGTGTACCTGGGACATCGGGTGTACCTGGTGGTCAGGAGGTGTACCTGGGAGTGTCAGAGGTGTACCTGGAGGCAGGAGGTGTACCTGGGAGTGCCGGTGTACCTGGAGGGTCAGAGGTGTACCCGGAGTGTCAGGGGTGTAACTGGGAGTATCGGAGGTGTAACTGGGAGGCCAAGGACCAGGGAGTGTGACCTGGGAGGCCAGGGTGTACTTGGATGTCAGGGGTGTACCTGGGAGGTCAGAGGTGTACCTGGGAGTACTAGGTGTACCTGGGAGTGTCAGAGGTGTACCTGGGAGTGTCAGAGGTGTACCTGGGAGTGTCAGAGGTGTACCTGGTGTCCTTGGTACCTGGGAGTGTCGGAGGTGTACCTGGAGTGTCAGGGTACCTGGGAGTGTCAAGGGTGTACCTGGCAGTGTCAGAGCTGTACTTGGGAGTGGGTTGAGGTGTACCTGGCAGTGTCAGAGCTGTACTGGGAGTGCCAGAGGTGGAGGTCAGAGGAGACCTGGGAGTGTCAGAGGTGTACCTGGGAGCATCGGAGGTGTACCTGGGAGTATCGGAGGTGTACCTTGAGTGTCAGAGGTGTACCTGGGAGTGCCAGAGGTGTACCTGGGAGTGTCAGTGGTGTACCTGGGAGTCTCATGGTGTACCTGGGAGTGTCAGAGGTGTACCTGGAAGTGTCGGAGGTACCTGGAAGTGTCAGAAAATTCTGGGAGTGTCTGAGGTGTACCTGGAGTATCAGACGTACCTGGGAGTGTCAGGGGTATATCTGGGAGTGTCAGGTGTACCTGGGAGGTCAGAGGTGTACCTGGGATTATCGAGTACCTGGGTGTGTCAGAGGTGTATCTGCGACAAGGTGTACCTGGGAGTGTCAGAGGTGTACCTGGAGGTCAGAGGTGTACCTGGGAGTGTCAGAGGTGTACCTGGGAGTGTCAGGGGTGTAACTGGGAGTGTCGAGGTGTAACTGAGTGTCAAAGGTGTACCAGGGTGTCAGAGGTGTACCTGGGAGTGTCAGGGGTGTACCTGGATTGTCAGGGTGTACCTGGGTGCACCTATGAGTATCGGCGGTATCTGGGAGTGTCAGAGGTTACCTGGCAGTGTCAGAGATGTACCTGGCAGTGTCAGAGGTGTACCTGGGTGTGTCTGAGGTGCACCTGGGAGTGTCGGAGGTGTACCTGGGAGTGTCAGGCGTGTACCTGGGAGTGTCATGGGTGTACCTGGCAGTGTCAGAGCTGTACTTGGGAGTGTCAGGGGTGTACCTGGCAGTGTCAGAGCTGTACTGGGAGGCCAGAGGTGAACGAGGGAGGTCAGAGGAGTACCTGGGAGGTCAGAGGTGTACCTGGGAGTATCTGAGGTAACTGGGAGTGTGAGGGTACCTGGGAGGTCAGGGGTATACCTGGGAGGTCAGGGTGTACCTGGAGTGTCGGAGGTGTAACTGGGAGTGTCGGAGGTGTACCTGGGAGTGTCGGAGCTGTAGCTGGAGTGTCTGAGGTGTACCTGGGAGTGCCAGAGGTACCTGGGTGTGTCAGAGGTGTACCTGGGAGGTCAGAGGCACCTGGGAGGTCAGAGGTGTACCTGGGAGCATCGAGGTGTACCTGGGTGGTCAGAGGTGTACCTGGGAGTGTCAGAGGTGCACCTGCCAGTCTGAGAGGTGTACCTGGAAGTGTCGGAGGTGTACCTGGAAGTGTCAGAAATGTTCCTGGGAGTGTCTGAGGTGTACCTGGAGTGTCAGAGGTGCACTGGGAGTGTCAGAGGTGCACCTGGGAGTGTCAGGGGTGTACCTGTGCGTGTCAGCGTGTACCTGGGAGGTCAGAGGTGTACCTGGGAGTATCGGAGGTACCTGGGTGTGTCAGAGGTGTACCTGGGAGTGTCTGAGGTGTTCTGGAAGGTCAGAGGTGTACTTGGGAGTGTCAGGGTGAACCAGGATACCTGAGTGTCAGAGGTGTACCCAAAGTATCGGAGGAGTACCTGAAGCATCGGAGGTGTACCTGAGTGTCAGGAGGCACCTGGGAGTGTCTGAGGTGTACCTGGGAGTGTTGGGGTGTACCTGGGAGGTCAGGGGTACCTGGGAGTGTCAGGGGTGTACTTGGGAGTGTCACAGGTGTACCTGGGAGTGTCTGAGGTATTTGGGAGCATCAGAGGTGTACCTGGGAGTGTCTGAGGTTACCTAGGAGTAAGTGGTACCTGGGAGGCCGAAAACCTGGGAGGTCAGATGTGTACCTGGGAGCATCATAGGAGTACCTGGGAGTGTCAGAGGTGTACCTGGGAGGTCAGAGGTGTACCTGGGAGGTCAGTGGTGTACCTGGGAGTGTCAGAGGTGTACCCAGGAGTGTCAGGGGTGTACCTGGGAGGTCAGAGGAGTACCTGGAGCATCAGAGGTGTACCTGGGAGGCCAGTGGTACCTGGGAGTCTCATTGTGTACCTGGGAGTGTCAGTACCTGGAAGCTCGGAGGTGCACCTGAAGTGTCTGAAATGTACCTGGGAGTGTCTGAGGTACTGGGAGGTCAGACGCATACCTGGGGAGTCAGGGGTGTACCTGGGAGTGTCAGGTGTACCTTGGATTGTCAGGTACCTGGGAGTGTCAGGGTGCACCTATGAGTATCGGCGGTGTATCTGGGAGTGTCAGGAGGCACCTGGCAGTGTCAGAGATGTACCTGGCAGTGTCAGAGGTGTACCTGGTGTGTCTGAGGTGTACCTGGGAGTGTCGGAAGTGTACCTGGAGGTCAGGGGTGTACCTGGGAGTGTCATGGTGTACCTGGCAGTGTCAGAGCTGTACTTGGGAGGCCAGGGGTGTACCTGGCAGTGTCAGAGCTGCACTGGAGCTGAGAACCAGGGAGTGTCAGGGAGTACCTGGGAGTGTCAGAGGTGTACCTGG
This sequence comes from Homarus americanus, assembly GCF_018991925.1. Taxonomy (NCBI): domain Eukaryota; kingdom Metazoa; phylum Arthropoda; class Malacostraca; order Decapoda; family Nephropidae; genus Homarus; species Homarus americanus. The sequence goes on from NW_024747182.1 coordinate 52,452, forward strand.
GAGTATCTGAGGTAACTGGGAGGTCAGGGTGTACCTGGGAGTGTCAGAGGTATACCTGGGAGGGGTGTACCTGAGTGTCGGAGGTAACTGGGAGTGTTGGAGGTGTACCTGGGAGTGGGGCTGGGAGTGTCTGAGGCACCTGGGAGTGCCAGAGGTGTACCTGGGTGTGTCAGAGGTACCTGGGAGTGTCAGAGGCACCTGGGAGGTCAGAGGTGTACCTGGGAGTATCGGAGGCACTGGGTGTGTCAGAGGTGTACCTGGAGTGTCAGAGGTGTACCCAGCAGTGTCAGAGGTGTACCTGGAAGTGTCGAGGTGTACCTGAAGTGTCAGAAATGTTCCTGGGAGTGTCTGAGGTGTACCTGGGAGTGTCAGAGGTGTACCTGAGGTCAGAGGTGCACCTGGGAGTGCCAGGGGTGTACCCAGTGTCAGCGGTGTACCTGGGAGGTCAGAGGTGTACCTGGGAGCATCGGAGGTACCTGGGTGTGTCAGAGGTGTACCTGGGAGTGTCTGAGGTGTTTTGGGAGTGTCAGAGGAGTACCTGGGAGTGTCAGAGGCACTAAAGTATCGGAGGAGCACCTCGAAGTATCGGAGGTGCACTGGAGTGTCAGAGGTGCACCTGGGGTGTCTGAGGTACCTGGGAGGTTGGAGGTACCTGGAGCAATGGGGTGTACTTGGAGTGTCAGGGTGTACTGGGAGTGTCATAGGTGTACCTGGAGTGTCTGAGGTATTTGGGAGCATCAGAGGTGTACCTGGGAGTGTCTGAGGTGTACCTAGGAGTGCAAGGGTACCTGGGAGTGTCAGAGGTGCACCTGGAGTGTCAGATGTGTACCAGAGGAGTACCTGGAGTGTCAGGAGGTGGGGAGGCAGAGGTGTACCAGGAGGCCAGTGGTGTACCTGGGAGGGTCAGAGGTGTACCTGGAGTGTCAGGGGTGCACTGGAGTGTCAGAGGAGCACCTGGGAGATCAGAGGAGTACGGGAGGCTCAGAGGTGTACCTGGGAGTGTCAGAGGTGCACCTGGGAGTGTCAGGTGTACCTGGGAGTCTCATTGGTGTACCTGGGAGTGTCAGGAGGTGTACCTGAAGTGTCAGAAAATTCAGAGAATGTACCTGGGAGTGTCTGAGGCACTGGGAGGTCAGACGCATACCTGGGAGGGTCAGGGGTGTACCTGGGAGTGTCATGTACCTGGGAGTGTCAGAGGTGCACCTGGGAGTATCGAAGTGTACCCAGGAGTCAGAGGTGACCTGGGAGGCAGAGGTACCTGGGAGGCTCAGAGGTACCTGGGAGTGTCAGATGTACCTGGGAGGCCGTAGGTGTACCTGGGAGGTCAGGGTGGAACTGGAGTGTCGGAGGTGTAACTGGGAGTGTCAAGGTGTACCAGGGAGTGTCAGAGGTACCTGGGAGTGTCAGGGCTGTACCTGGGATTGTCAGGTGTACCTGGAGTGTCAGGGGTGTACCATGAGCATCGGCGGTGTATCTGAGTGTCAGAGGTGCATCTGGCAGTGTCAGAGATGCATCTGGCAGCCAGAGGTGTACCTGGGTGTGTCTGAGGTACCTGGGAGTGTCGGAGGTGTACCTGGGAGTGTCAGGTGTACCAGATGTCAGGGGTACCTGGCAGTGTCAGAGCTGTACTTGGGAGGTTGTAGGGGTGTACCTGGCAGTGTCAGAGCTGTACTTGGGAGTGTCAGAGGTGAACCAGGAGGCCAGAGGAGTACCTGGGAGTGTCAGAGGTGTACCTGGGAGTATCGGAGGTACCTGGGAGCCGGAGGTGTACCTGGGAGTGTCAGGGTGTACCTGGGAGTGCCAGAGGTACCTGGGAGCAACAGGTGTACCTGGGAGGTCATGGTAAACCTGGGAGTGTCGGAGGTAACTGGGAGGTCTGTACCTGGGAGTGTCAGTGGTGTACCTGGGAGGTCAGAGGTGTACCTGGGAGTGTCGGAGGAGTACCTGGGAGGTCAGAGGTGTACCTGGGAGACCAGAGGAGTAACGGGAGGCTGAGGAGGTACCTGGGAGGTCAGAGGTGCACCTGGGAGGTCAGTGGTGTACCTGGCAGTGTTATTGGTGTACCTGGGAGTGTCTGAGGTACCTGGAAGTGTCGGAGGTACCTGAAGTGTCAGAAATGTACCTGCCAGTGTCTGAGGTGTACCTGGGAGTACCCTGAGAGTGTCGAGTGACCTGGGAGCATGGGAGGTGTACCTGGGAGTGTCAGAGGTGTACCTGGAGTGTCAGGAGGTACCTGCCAGTGTCAGGTGCACCTGGAAGTGTCGGAGGTGTACCTGGAAGTGTCAGAAATGTACCTGGGAGTGTCTGAGGTGTACCTGGGAGGCAGAGGTGTACCTGGAGTACAGAGGCACCTGGGATTGTCAGGGTATACCTGGGGTCAGTCAGCGTGTACCTGGAGGCTGGGGAGGTGACCTGGGGAGCACGGAGGTACCTGGGAGTGTCAGGAGGCACCTGGGAGTAGTCAGAGGTGCCTGCCAGTGTCAGAGGTGCACTGGAAGGTCGGAGGCATCAAAGGCCAGAATGTCCTGGGAGTGCTCCAAGGCACCTGGAGAGCCAGAATGTAGCACCTGGAGCCAGGTACCTGGGAGTGTCAGGGGTACCTGGGAGTGTCAGATGCACCTGGGAGCACGGAGAGTACCCAAGACAGGGGTGCACCTGGGAGTGCCTGACGAACTTCAGCCAGAGGAAATTGGGGAGTGCTCAGGGGTGAAGGAGCACCTGGGAGTGCACCTGGGAGCAAGAAAGCACTAGAGCGTCAGGAGGTGTACCTGATTGTCAGAGGCACCTGGGGAGCAGTCTGGAGGTACCTGAGGCAACGGAGGTGCACCTGGGAGGGTGTACCTGGGAGTGTCAGGTGATGCAGAGCTCATAGGTTTACCTTGCGAGTGTCTGAGGTGTATTTGGGGTATCAGGTGCACCTGGAGCGTCTGAGGCATACCCAGGAAAGCCTGGGAGTCAGACACAAACCACAACCAACACAACAAACACAACAACCACACCAAAAAACACCACAAACCAACCCAAACACACCACACCAAAAACACCACCAAACAAACAAAAAAAGTACCTAGAGTGGGTGAGCCTGGTGTCAAGGAGCCTGGGAAACAGAAGTGTATTTGAGAAACAGGTACCCTGGGAGAACACGAGGCCACCAAACACAGGCACACCTGAAGTCACAGAAACTCCTGTTCATGAAACTACCAAGAGCCAAAACAACTCAGACCACTCCCAGCACCTTGCCAGGCGTACACCCCTGACAATCCCAGGTACACCCCTGACACTCGCAGGGACACCTCTGACACTCCCAGGTACACCTTTGACAGTCCCAGTTACACCTCCGACACACCAGCTTCACCCTTGACACTTCCAGGTACACCTCTGACACCCCAGGTACACCTCTGACACCCCAGGTACACCTCTGACACTGGCAGGTACACCTCTGACACTCCCAGGCACACCTCTGACACACCCGGTACACCTCCGATACTCCCAGGCACACCTCTGACACACCCAGGCACACGTCCGATACCCCCAGTTACACCTCTGACACCCCCAGGTACACCGCTGACACTCCCATGTACACCCCTGACACTCCCAGGCACACCACTGACACCCCCTGCACACCCCAGACACCCCAGGCACATTTCTGACACTCCAGGTTCACCTCCGACACTTCCAGGTACACCTCTGACACTCCCAGGCACACCAACACACCTGCACACCACTGACACTCCCAGGCACACCTCTGACACTCCCAGGCACACCTCTGACACCCAGGTACTCCTCCCCATGCCCCAGGAACCCTCTGACACTCCCAGGCACACCTCTGACACCCCAGGCACACCTCTGACACCCCAGGTACACCACTTACACCCTAGGTATACCTCAGACACTCCCAGGCACACCTCTGATACTCCCAAACACACCTCAGACACTCGCAAGGTAAACCTATGACACTCCCAGCAAGTACACCCCTGACACTCCTGCACACCCCTGACACTCCCAGGCACACCTCCGACACTCCCAGGTACACCTCAGACACTCCCAGGCACCCTCTGACAATCCCAGGTACACCTCTGACACTCCCTAGTACTTTCACCTGACACTCCCAGGTACACCTCTGACACTCCCAGGTACTCCTCTGACACTCCCTGGTTCACCCCTGACACTCCCAAGTACACCTCTGACACACCCAGGAACACGTCAGACACTCCCAGGCACACCCTGACACACCCAGGTACCTCCGATACTCCCAGGCACACCTCTGACACTCCCCAGGCACACACCGCTGACACGCCCAGGTACACCCCTGACACTCCCAGGTGCACCTCTGACACTCCCAGGTACACCTCTGACACTCCCAGGTACGCCTTAGACACTCCCAGAACATTCTGACACTTCCAGGCACACCTCGACACTTCCCAGGCACACCTCTGACACTGGCAGGTACACCTCTGACACTCCCAGGCACACCTGACACACCCAGGTACACCTCCGATACTCCCAGGCAACCCCTGACACTCCCCGGAACACCGCTGAAGCCCATGTATACCCCCTGACAATCCCAGGTGCACCCTGACACCCCAGGCACACCTCCTGACACTCCCCAGGCACACCCCAGACACTCCCAGAACATTTCTGACACTTCCAGGCACACCTCCGACACTTCCAGGCACACCTCTGACACACCTCTGACACTCCCCAGGCACACCTCTGACACACCCAGGCCTGATACTCCCCAGGCACACCTCTGACACTCTCAGGTGCCACCTCCCCAATCACAGGTACACCCCAGACACTGGCAGGTACATTTCTGACACTTCCAGGTACACCTCCGACACTTCCAGGCACACCTCAGACACCCCAGGCACACCACAACACTGCCAGGCACACCACTGACACCCCCAGGCACACCTCTGACACTCCCCAGGCACACCCCTGACACTCCCAGGCACTCCTCTGATGCCCCAGGCACCTCTGACACCTACCTCTGACACTCCCCAGGCACACCTCTGACACCCCAGGTACACCACTGACACCCCAGGCACACCCCAGACACCCCAGCACCTCCACCTCGCAGTTCCCACCCATGACACTCCCAGGCACACCTCTGACACCCCAGGCACACCTCTGGCACCCCAGGTACACCTCTGAAACCCCAGGCACACCTCCGATACTCCCAGGCACACCTGATACTCCCCAGGCACACCTCTGACACTCCCAGTACCCTGACACTCCCTGGTTCACCTCTGACACCCCAGGCACAGCTCTGACACTGCCAGGCACACCCCTGACTCAAGCACAGCTCTGAGACGCCAGGTACACCCCTGACACTCCCAGGCACACCCCTGACACTCCCAGGCACACCTCCGACACCCCAGGTACACCTCAGACACACCCAGGTACACCTCTGACACTGCCAGATACCTCTGACACTGCCAGATACACCTCTGACACTCCCAGATACACCGCCGATACTCATAGGCACACCCCTGACACTCCCAGGCACACACCTGACAATCCCAGGTACAACCCTGACACTCCCAGGCACACCTCTGACACCTCAGTACACCTTGACACCCCCAGTTACACCTGACACTCCCAGTTCCACCCCTGACACCAGGTACACCCATGACACCCAGGCACACATCTGACACCCCAGGCACACCTATGACACCCCAGGCACACCCCTGACACTCCCCAGGCACACCTCTGACTCACCCAGGCACACCTCCGATACTCCCAGGTACACCTCTGACACTCCCAGGCACACCGCTGACACTCCCAGGCACACCCCTGACACTCCCAGGCATACGTCTGACACCCCAGGCACACCTCAGACACTCCAGGCACATTGACACTTCCAGGCACACCATGACACTTCCAGGTCACACCTCTGACACCCCAGGCACACCAATGAGACCCCAGGCACACCACTGACACTCCCCAGGCACACCCTGACACCCCAGGCACACCTCTGACACTCCCCAGGCACTCCCTCTGATGCTCCCCAGGCACCTCTGACACCCCCAGGCACACCCCTGACACCACAGGCACACCCTCTGACACCCAGGCACACCACTGACACCCTAGGCACACCTCTGACACTCCCCAGGCACACCCTGACACTCCCCAGGTACTCCTCTGATGCTCCCAGGCACACATCTGACACCCTGCGTGCACCTCTGACACTCCCAGGCACACCACTTCACACCCTAGGTACACCCCAGACACCCCAGGCACACCTCTGATACTCCCCAACACACCTCAGACACCCCAGGCACACCTATGACACTCCCCACACCCCTGACACTCCAGGCACCCCTGACACCCCAGGCACACCTCCAACACCCCAGGCACACCTCCAGACACTCCAGGTGCACCTCTGACATCAGGTGCACACCTCCGATACCTTAGGCACTCCTCCGATACTTTCAAGGCACACCCTGACACTCCCCAGGTACTCCTGACACCCCAGGAACACCCTGACACCCAGGCACACCCCTCTGACACACCCAGGTACACCTCCGATACTCCCAGGCACACCTCTGACACTCCCAGGTGCCACCGCTGACACGCACAGGTACACCCCTGACACTCCCAGGTGCACCTCTGACACTCCCAGGCACACCTCTGACACCCAGGCACACCCCAGACACTCCCAGGAACATTTCTGACACTTCCAGGCACACCCCGACACTCCAGGCACACCTTGACACTGGCAGGTACACCTCTGACACCCCAGGTACAACTCTGACACACCCAGGCACACCTCCGATACTCCCAGGTACACCTCTGACACTCCCAGGTGCACCTCTGACACCCCCAGGCACACCTCACACACCCAGGCACACCTCTGGCACCCCAGGTACACCCCAGACACTCCCAGCCACAGCCCGACACACTCCCCAGTGGCACACCTCCAACACCCCAGTTACACCTCCGACACCCCCAGGTACACCCCTGACACTCCCAGGCATACCGCTGACACCCCAGGCACACCCTGACACTCCCAGTTACACCTCAGATACCCCAGGCACACCTCTGACACTCCCAGGCACTCCTCTGACACCCCCTGTCCACCTCTGACACCCCACACAGCTCTGACACTGCCAGGCACACCCCTGACACCCCAAGCACAGCTCTGACACTGCCAGGCACACCCATGACACTCCCCAGCCACACCCCTGACACTCCCAGGCACACTGACACTCCCCAGGCACACCTCAGACACACCCAGCACACCTCTGACACTGCCAGGTACATCTCTGACACTGCCAGGTACACCTCTGACACTCCCGAGATACACCGCCGATACCATAGGCACACCCCCTGACACTCCCAGGTACACCCCTGACAAACCACAGGCACACCCTGACACTCCCCAGGCACACTCCCTGACACTCCCAGGCATACGTCTGACACTCCCCAGGTACACCCCAGACACTCCCAGGACACATTTCTGACACTTCCAGGCACACCTCCGACACTTCCAGGCACACCCTGACACCCCAGGCACACCAATGAGACTCCCAGGCACACCACTGACACTCCCAGGCACACCCCTGATGCTCCCCAGGCACTCCTCTGACACCCCAGGCACACCCCTGACACCACAGGCACACCTCTGACACTCCCAGGTACACCACTGACACTCCTAGGCACACCTCTGACACCCCAGGCACACCTCTGACACCCAGGCACTCCCATGATGCCCCAGGCACACATCTGACACTCCCAGGTGCACCCCTGACACCCCAGGCACACCACACTTCACACCCCCAGGCACACCCCAGACACTCCCCAGGCACACCTCTGATACTCCCAACACACCTCAGACACTCCCCAGGCACACCCAGACACTCCCAAGCACACCCCTGACACTCCCAGGCACACCCTGACACTCCCAGGTACACCTCCAACACCCCCAGGCACACCTCAGACACCCCAGGTGCACCTCTGACACCCCAGGCACACCTCCGATACTTCCAGGTACCCTCCGATACTTAAGGTACACCTCTGCACTCCCAGAGGTACTCCCTGACACTCCCTGGTTCACCCCTGACACTCCCCAAGCACACCTCTGACACTTCCAAGAACACCTCAGACACCCCAGGCACACCTCTGACACACCCAGGCACACCCGATACTCCAGGCACACCTCTGACACCCCAGGCACACCGCACACGCACAGGCACACCCCTGACACTCCCAGGTGCACCTCTGACACCCCAGGCACACCTCTGACACCCCAGGCACACCCCAGACACTCCCAGGAACATTTCTGACACTTCCAGGCACACCTCCGACACTTCCAGGCACACCCTGACACTGGCAGGCACACCCTGACACTCCCAGGCACACCTCTGACACACCCAGGCACACCCCATACTCCCCAGGCACACCTCTGACACCCCAGGTGCACCTCTGACACCCCCAGGCACACCTCTGACACACCCACACCTCTGGCACTCCCAGGCACACCTCAGACACTCCCCAGCCACAGCTCCGACACTCCCAGGTACACCTCCGACACTCCCAGTTACACCTCCGACACTCCCAGGCACACCCTGACACTCCCAGGCATACCCCTGACACTCCCAGGCACACCTCACACTCCCAGTTACACCTCAGATACCCCCAGGTACACCCCTGACACTCCCAGGCACTCCTGACACTCCCTGTTCACCTCTGACACCCTGCACAGCTCTGACACTGCCAGGCACACCCCTGACACTCCCAAGCACAGCTCGACACTGCGGTGGCACACCATGACACTCCCAGGCACACGCCTGACACCCCAGGCACACCTCCGACACTCCCAGGCACACCAGACACACCCAGGTACACCTGACACTGCCAGGCACATCTCTGACACTGCCAGGTACACCTCTGACACTCCCAGATACACCGAAACCATAGGTACACCCCTGACACTCCCAGGTACACCCCTGACAATCCAAGGTACACCCCTGACACTCCCAGGCACACCCTGACACTCCCTGGTACACCTTTGACACACCCAGTTACACCTCCGACACTCCCAGTTACACCCTGACACTCCCCAGGCACACCTCTGACACCCCAGGCACACCTCCTGACACTCCCCAGCACACCTCAACACCCCAGGCACACCTCTGACACTCGCAGACACACCCTGACACACCCAGGCACACCTCCGATAATCCCAGGTACACCCTGACTCCCCAGGTACACCGCTGACACTCCCCAGATATACCCCTGACACTCCCAGGCATACGTCTGACACCCCAGGTACACCTCAGACACTCCCAGGCACATTTCTGACACTTCCAGGCACACCTCCGACACTTCCAGGCACACCCTCTGACACTCCCAGGCACACCAATGAGACCCCAGGCACACCACTGACACCCCAGGCACACCCTGGCACTCCGGCACACCTCTGACACTCCAAGGCACACCTCCTGATACTCCCAGGCACACCTCCGATACTCCCAGGCACACCCCTGACACTCCCAGGTACCTCTGACACTCCCTGGTTCACCCTGACACTCCCCACAGCTCTGACACTGCCAGGCACACCCCTGACACTCCCCACAGATCTGACACTGCCAGGTACACCCATGACACTCCCAGGCACACCCCTGACACACCCCAGGCACACCTCCGACACCCAGGCACACCTCAGACACACCCAGGCACACCCTGACACTGCCAGGTACATCTCTGACACTGCCAGGCACACCTCTGACACCCAGAGATACACTGCCGACACCACAGGTACACCCCTGACACTCCCAGGTACACCCCTGACAATCCAAGGTACACCCCTGACACCCCAGGCACACCTCTGACACTCCCTGGTACACCTTTGACACTCCCAGTTCACACCTCCGATACTCCCCAGTTACACCCCTGACACTCCCAGGCACACCTCTGACACTCCCAGGCACACCTGACACTCCCAGGCACACCTCTAACACTCCCAGGCACACCTCTGACACTTCCCAGATACACCCTGACACATCTAGGTACACCTCCGATAATCCCAGGTACACCTCTGACACTCCCAGGCACACCGCTGACACTCCCAGATATACCCCTGACACTCCCCAGGTATACGTCTGACACCCAGGCACACCCCCAGACACTCCCCAGGCACACTTGACACCTGCACACCCGACACCTCCAGGCACACCCCCAGACTCCCCAGGCACACCAATGAGACCCCAGGCACACCCACTGACACTCCCCAGGCACACCTCTGACACCACAGGCACACCTCTGACACTCCCAGGTACACCACTGACACTCCTAGGTACACCCTGACACTCCCTGGTTCACCTCTGACACCCCAGGTCTGACACTGCCAGGCACACCTCTGACACCCCAGGTTCACCAATGACACTCCCAGGCACACCACTGACACTCGGTGCACACCTCTGACCTCCAGGCACACCTCCTGACACCCCAGGTACTCCTGATGCTCCCAGGTACCTCTGACACTTCCAGGCATACCCCTGACACTACAGTTACACTCCTGACACTCCCAGAACACCACTGACAATTCTAGGCACACCCCACACTCCCAGGCACACCTCTGATGCTCCCCAGGTACTCCTCTGACACTTCCAGGTACACCCCTGACACTCACACACACCTGTGACACTCCCCAAGCACACCCCTGACACTCCCAGGCCACCCCCTGACACCCCAGGCACACCCATCACCCCAGGCACACCTCAGACACTCCCCAGGCACCTCTGACACCCCAGGTACACCTCCGATACTCCAGGCACTCCGATACTTTAAGGTACACCTCTGACACTCCCAGGTACCTCTGACACTCCTGTTCACCCCTGACACTCTAGGCACACCTCTGACACCCCAGGAACACCTGACACTCCCAGGTGACACCTCTGACACACCCAGGTACACCTGATACCCAGGCACACCTCTGACACTCCCAGGTACACCGCTGACACGCACAGGCACACCCCTGAAACTCCCCAGGTGCACCTCTGACACCCCAGGCACACCCTGACACCCCAGGCACACCTCAGACACTCCCAGGAACATTTCTGACACTTCCAGGTACACCTCCGACACTCGGCACACCTCTGACACTGGCAGGTACACCTCTGACACCCCAGGCACACCTCTGACACACCCAGGTACACCTCCGACAATTCCCCAGGTACACCTCTGACACTCCCAGGTGCACATCTGACACTCCAGGCACACCTCTGACACACCCAGGTACACCTCTGGCAATTCCCAGGCACACCTCAGACACCCCAGCCACAGCTCCGACACTCTAGGTACACCTCCGACACCCCAGTGTACACCCGACACTCCCAGGCACACCCTGACACTCCCAGGTATACCCCTGACATCTGGCACACCCCCTCACACTCCCAGTTACACCTCAGATACTCCCAGGCACACCTCTGACACCCCCAGGTACCTCTGACACTCCCTGTTCACCTCTGACACCCCAAGGCCAGCTCTGACACTGCCAGGCACACCCCTGACACTCCCAAGTACAGCCTCTGACACCAGGCACACCCATGACACCCCAGGCACACGCCTGACACCCAGGCACACCTGACACCCCAGGTCACACCTCAGACACACCGAGCACTCTGACACTGCCAGGTACATCTCTGACACTGCCAGGTACACCTCTGACACTCCCAGACACACCGCCGATACCCATAGGTACACCCCTGACACTGGTACACCCCTGACAATCCAAGGTACACCCCTGACACCCAGGCACACCTGACACTCACTGGTACACCTTGACACACCCAGTTACACCTCCGACACTCCCAGTTACACCCCTGACACCCCATGTACACCTCTGACACTCCCAGGCACACCTCTGACACTCCCCAGGTACACCCCACACCCAGGTACACCTCTGACACCCCAGATACACTGACACACCCAGGTACACCTCCGATAATCCCAGGTACATCCCTGACACTCCCAGGTACACCGCTGACACTCCTGCACATACCCCTGACACTCCAGGCATACGTCTGACACCAGGCCACCCCACACCCCAGGCACATTTCACACTCCAGGCACACCTCCTGACACTTCCAGGTACACCTCTGACACCCCAGGTACACCAATGAGACTCCCAGGCACACCACTGACACCCCAGGTACACCTGGCACCCAGGCCACCTCTGACACTCCAAGTACACCTCCGATACCCCAGGTACACCTCCGATACCCCAAAGGTCTCTGACACCCCAGGTACTCCCTCTGACACCTCACCCCTGACACCCCAAGCACAGCTCTTACACTGCCAGGCACACCCCTGACACTCCTCAAGCAGCTCTGACACTGCCAGGTACACCCATGACACTCCCTGGTACACCTTTGACACTCCCAGTTACACCTCCGATACTCCCAGTTACACCCCTGACACTCCAGTGGCCACCTCTGACACCCCAGGTACACCTCTGACACCCCCAGGCACACCCCACACCCCAGGTGACACCTCCTGACACCCCAGATACACCCCATGACCCAGGTACACCTCCGATAATCCCAGGTACACCTCTGACACTCCCAGGTACACCGCTGACACTCCCAGATATACCCTGACACTCCCCAGGTATACGTTCGACACTCCCAGGTACACCTGACACCCCAGGTACATTTCTGACACTCCAGTACACCTCCGACACTTCCAGGTACACTCTGACACTCCCAGGTACACCAATGAGACTGGCACACCACTGACACTCCCAGGCACACCCTGACACTCACAGGTGCCACCTCTGACACCAGGCACACCACTGACACTCCCTAGGCACACCTCTGACACTCCCTGGTTCACCCCTGACACTCCCAAGCACAGGTCTGACACCCAGGTACACCTCTGACACTCCCAGGCTTTACCAATGAGACCCCAGGCACACCACTGACACTCCCAGGCACACTCTGACTCTCCAGGTACACCTCTGACACCCCAGGATCCCTCTGATGCCCCAGGTACCTCTGACACTTCCAGGTATACCCTGACACCACAGTTACACCTCTGACACCCAGGAACACCACTGACACTTAGTACACTGACCACCCCAGGCACACTCTCTGACACTCCCAGCACTCCCTGATGCCCAGGTACACCTCTGACATCCCAGGCACACCCCGACACCCCAGGCACACCACTCACACCCCAGCACCCCAAGACACCCCAGGCACACCCCTGACACCCCAAACACACCTCAGACACTCCCCAGGTACACCCATGACATTCCCAAGCACACCCTGACACTCCCCAGGCATACACCCCTGACACCCCAGGCACACCCTCCAACACTACCAGGGTGACACCCTCAGACACTCCCAGGTGCACCCTCTGACACCCTGGCACACCCTCTGACACTCTAGTATTTTCACCTGGCACCCCCCAGGCACACCTCTGACCTCCAAGGCACACACCTGATACTTCCAGGCACACCTGATACTTTGGTGCTGGACACCCCAGGTACACCCCTGACACTCCCAGGCACACCTCCAAATACCCCAGGCACACCAGACACCAGGTGCACCTCTGACACTCAGGTACACCTCTGACATCCCTAGAGGCTTTCACCTGGCACTCCCAGGTACCACCCTGACCTTCCCAGGTACACCCGATACTTCCAGGTACACCTCCGATGCCTTAAGGTACACCTGACACTGGTACCCTCTGACACTCCTGGTTCCACTCCTGACACTCTAGCACCCTGACACTCCCCAGGAACACCTCAGACACTCCCATGTACACCCCACACACCCAGGCACACCTCCTGATAGCCCAAGGTACACATCTGACACCCCAGGTACACCGCTGACACGCCAGGCACACACCCCTGACACCCCAGGTGCAACTCTGACATCCCAGGACACCACTGACACTCCCAGGTACACCCCAGACGCTCCCTAGAACATTTCTGACACCCAGGTACACTGACACTCCAGCACCTCTGGACACTGGCAGGTACACCTGACACTCCCGGTACACCTGACACACCCACACCTGATACTCCCAGCACCCTCTGACACTCCCAGGTGCCACCCGCAGACACGCCCAGGTACACCCTGACACTCCCAGGTGCACCTCTGACACTCCCAGGTACTCCTCTGACAATCCCCTGGTTCACCTCTGACACTCCCAAGTAGAGCTCTGACACCGCCAACAGCCCCCTACACCCCTGCAGCTCTGACACTGCCAGGACATAACCCCCTGACAATCCCAGGTACACCCCTGACACTCCCAGGTACACCTCCCGACACTCCCAGGACACCTCAGACACATCCAGGTACACCTCTGACACTGCCAGGTACATCTCTCTACAACAGGCATGTCTCTGACACTCCCAGGTGCACCTCCGATAACATAGGCACACCTGACACTTCCGGTACACCCTGACAATCCCAGGCACATTCTGACACCCCAGGCACACCTCTGACATTCCCAGGTACACCTCTGACACCCCAGGCACAATTCCACCTCTGACACTCCCAGGTACACCTCTGTCCTGACACTGCCAGGTACACCTCTGACACTCCCTGGTACACCTTGACACTTGCAGTACACCTCCGACACCCAGTTACACCCTGACACTCCCAGGTACACCCCTGACACTCCCAGGCACACCTCTGACATTCCCAGGAACACCTCTGACACTCCCAGGTACACCTCTGACACCCAGGTACACCTGATACTCCCAGGTACACCTCTGACACCCCAGGCACACTACTGACACTCCCAGAGTACCCTGGACACTCCCCAGGTATACGTCTCACACCCGCATACCTCAGACACTCCCAGGTACATTTGACACACTTCCAGGCACACCTCCTGACATTCCAGGTACACCTCTGACACCCCAGGTACACCAATGAGACTCCCAGGTACACCACTGACACTCCCAGGTACACCTCTGACACTCCAGGGTAGACCTCTGACACTCCCAGGCACTCCTCTGATGCTCCCAGGTACTCCCTCTCAATTCTGTATACCCCTGACACACACAGGCACACCTCTGACACTCCCAGGTACACCACAGACACTGTGCACACCTCTGACCTCCCAGTTCCCTCTGACACTCCCAGGCACTCCTCTGATGCTCCCAGGTACACCCCTGACACTCCCAGGCACACCCCTGACACACCCAGGCACCCTCTGGCACTCCCCAGGTACACTCCTGACACTCCCAGGTACACCTGATACTCCCAGGTACACCTCCGATACTCCCAGGTACACCTCTGACACTCCCAGGCACACCTCTCTGACACTCCAGGTACACTGCTGACACCAGATAACCCCTGACGCCCCCAGGTGATACGTCTGACACTCCAGGTCACACCTCCGACACTGGCACATTTCTGACCTTCCAGGTACACCTCGACACTTCCAGCAGGCACCCTCTGACACTCCCAGGCACACCAATGAGACTCCAAGGTACACCACTGGACACCCCAGGTACACCTCTGACACCCCAGGTACACCTCTGACACACTCCCAGGCTCCCTGATGCTCCCAGGTACCTCTCTGACACTCCCCAGGCACCCCCTGACACCCACAGCACCTCCGACACCCCAGGCACACCAGACACCCCAAGGTGCACCTCTGACACCCCAGGCACACCTCTGACACTCCCTAGTATTTCACCTGACACCCCAGGTACACCTCTGACACTCCCCAGACACCTCCGATACTCCCAGGTACACCTCCGATACTCCAAGGTACACCTCTGACACTTCGGTACACCGCTGACACTCCCAGATATACCCCTTGACACTCCCAGGTATACGTCTGACACTCCAGGTACACCTCAGACACCCCAGGTACATTTCTGACACTTCCAGGTACACCTGACATTTCCAGGCACACCTCTGACACTCCCAGGTACACCAATGAGACTCCCAGGTACACCACTGACACCCCAGCAGTACACCTCTGACACTCCCAGGTAGACCTCTGACACTCCCAGGCATCCTCCTGATGCCCCAGGTACTCCTCTGACACTCCCAGGTATACCCCTGACACACACAGGTACACCTCTGACACACTAGGTGCACACCACTGACACCTAGGCACACTCTGACTCCTCCCAGGTACACCCTGACACCCCAGGTACCCTCTGATGCCCCAGGCACCCTCTGACACCCAGGTACACCTCTGACACACCCAGGCACGCCTCTGGCACTCCCAGGTACACCTCTGACACTCCTGCACACCTCGATACTCCCAGGCACACTGACACTGCACACCTCTGACAATTCCAGGACCCCTGACACTCCCAGGTACACCGCTGACACTCCCAGATATACCCCTGACGCCCCAGGCATACGTCTGACACTCCCAGGCACACCTCGACACTCCCAGGCATTTCTGACACTTCCAGGTACACCTCCGACACTTCAGGCACACCCTGACATTCCCAGGTACACCAATGAGACTCCAAGGTACACCACTGACACTCCCCAGGTACACACCCTGACACTCCCAGGCACACTTGACACCCCAGGTACCTCTGATGCTCCCAGGTACCTCTGACACTCCCAGGTACACCCCGACACTCACAGGTACACCCACACCTCCCAGGTACACCTCAGGACACCCCAGGTGCCCCGACACTCCCAGCACACCTCTGACACTCCCCTAGTATTTCACCTGACACTCCCCAGGGTACACCCTCTGACACTCCCAGGCACACCTCCGATACTTCCAGGTACACCTCCGATACTCCAAGGTACACCTCTGACACTCCCAGGTACTCCTCTTACACCCTGGTCTACCCCGATGACTCCCCAAGTACACCCTCTGACACTCCCAGGGAACACCCCAGACACCCCAGGTACACCCCAAGACCACCCAGGTACACCTCCGATACTCCCAGGTACACCTCTGTCACCCAAGGTACACCGCTGGACACGCCCAGGTACACCCCTGATACTGGTACACCTCTGACACTACAGTTACACACTGACACTTCCAGGTACACCCTCAGACACTCCCAGTTACACCCTGACACTCCAGGTACCTCTGACACTCCCAGGCACACCTCTAACACCCCAGGTACACCACTGACACCCCAGTTACACCTCCGACACTCCCAGTTACACCCCCTGACACTCCCAGGTACACCTCTGACACTCAGGTACACCCTCTGGCACCCCAGGTACACCTCTGACACTCCCAGGCATGCCTCCGATACTCCCAGGTACACCTGATACTGCCAGGCACACCTCTGACACTCCAGGTACTCCTCTGACACTCCCTGGTCTACCTCTGACACCCCAAGCACACCTCTGAACTGCTGTGCCACCCCTGACACTCCCAAGTCACAGCTCTGACACTGCCAGGCACACCCTGACACTCCCCAGGTGACACCCTGACACCCCAGGTACACCTGACACCCCAGGCACACCCCAGACACACCCAGGCACACCTCTGACACTGCCCGGCACATCTATGACACTGCCAGGTACACCCCTCAGACACTCCCAGATACACCGCCGATACTCATAGGTACACCCCTGACACACCCAGGTACACCCCTGACAATCCCAGGTACACCCCTGACACCCCAGGTACACCTCTGACACTCCCTGGCACACACACACTCCCCAGTTACAACCTGACACACTCCCAGTTACACCCCTGACACCCAGGCACCCACAGTCCCCAGGTACACCTCTGACACCCCAGGCACACCTCTGACACCCCTGTGCACACCTCCACACCCCAGGTACACCTCTGACACTCCCAGGTACACCTCTGACACTCCCAGGTCCACCCTCTGACACACCCAGGTACACCTCCGATAATTCCCCCAGGCACACCTCTGACACTCCCAAGCACACCGCTGACACTGTGAGAACACCCTGACCCAGGCATACGTCTGACACCTGCAGGCAACACCCCAGACACTCCCAGGCACATTTCTGACACTCCAGGTACACCACTGACACTCCCAGGCACACCTCTGACACTCCCCAGGTACACCCTGACACTCCCAGGCACTCCTGATGCCCCAGGTACCCACTGACACCCCAGTACACCCCCTGACACTCACAGGTACACCCTGACACCCCAGGCACACCCCTGACACTCAACACCTCTGACACTCCCCAGGTACCCTCTAACACTCCCTGTCTAACCTCTGACACTCCCAAGCACACCTCTGACACCCCCAGGTACACTCTCAGACACCCCACACCTCTGACACTGTCAGGTAAACCCTGACACTGGGGTACACCCTGAAACCCCAGATACACCTCTCTGACACTCCCAGGCACACATCCGATACCCCAGCACACCTCATACACCCCAGGCACACCCCTGATACCCCAGGCAATCCTCTGACACTCCCCAGGCACACCCCTGACACTCCCCAGGTACACCTCAGACACACCCAGGCACATTTCACACTGCACACCTCCACACTTCCAGGTACACCTCTGACACTTCCAGGTACACCAACGACACCCCAGGCACACCTCTGACACCCCAGGTACCTCTGATGCCCCTGCACCCTCTGACACCTCGCAGGCACACCTCTGACACTCCATGTACACCTCAGACACCCAAGGCACACCTCAGACACTCCCCAGGCACCTAGACACCCCAGGCACACCACTGACACTCCCCAGGCACACCCATGACACCCAGGCACACCCTGACACTCCCCAATACACCTCCGATACTCATAGGTACACCCTGACACTCCAGGCACACCCCTGACAAACCCAGCACACCCCTGACACACCCAGGCACACTCTGACACTCTGGCACACCTTGACACTCCCCAGTTACACACCTCCTGACACTCCCAGGCACACCTCTGACAATCCTGCACACCTCTGACACCCCCAGGCACTCCCCACACCCCTGTTCACCCCCTGACACCCCAGGCACACCAATAACACCCCAGGTACACCACAAAGACACCCCAGGCACACCCACTGACACTCCCAAGGTACACCCCGACACCCCAGGCATACCTCTGACACCCTAGCACACCCCCAGAAACCCCAGGCACACCTCTGACACCCCCAGGCACACCCCAGACACCCCCAGGCACAACCCCACACTCAGGCACACCTCCAACACTCCCAGGCACACCCTCAGACACTCCCAGGCACACCCCCACAATGCCATACACCCTGACACTGCCAAGGCCACCCTGACACCCCAGACACACGGCCGATAACACCACAGGTACACTTCTGCACTTGGTGTACACCCCTGACAAAGGCCATGTGCAACGAAACGAAGCATTTGAT
>NW_024747183.1:0-8922 GCF_018991925.1 Homarus americanus
TTTATTTTTAATGACTCATTTTCGTTGGTGCTTGTATTTTTGGTTGAGATTTCAAGCGTTTGTTAAGTTGATTTTAAACCCGTGAGTGCGATGGGTTAATCCCTTGAGGATAATGATTTAACCCCTTGAGGATTGTGGCTTAACCCCTTGAGTATGATGATTTAACCCCTTGAGTATGATGACTTTGCCAATTGTATACAGTCTGCATGGTCATGTACACAGTCTTCCTGGTCATGTACACAGTCTACCTGGTCATGTACATAGTCTTCCTGGCCATGTACACAGTCTACTTGGTCATGTACACAGTCTTCCTGGCCATGTACACAGTCTCCCTGGTCATGTACACAGTCACCCTGGTCATGTACACATTCTATCTGGCCATGTGCGCAGTCTGCCTGGCCATCTACACAGTCTGCCTGGTCATGTACACAGTCAACCTGGCTATCTACACAATCTTCCTGGCCATCTGCACAATCTTCCTGGCCATCTCCACACTCTACCTGGCCTTCCACACAGTGATGTCATGCTGATAAACACCTGAGTAACATCCTGAGATGCCCCCCTAGAGTGAGTGTGTGTGTGTGTGTGTGTGTGTGTGTGTGTGTGTGTGTGTCCTCCAGCCACAACAAAAGTCACACCACACTTAAAACACCACCTCCACATTTTCCTCTTCACATTAAACCCTGGCTGTTAACTGTACACTCACACAGTAAGTGCCTCTGGTATAAGTGGGTCTCTCACTTAATTTTGAATTAAGTTTTAAGTGCTTGTACGTTTCCTCGTGGCTAATTATACCCGGCGCGTCTCTCATTAAGCAGAATTTACACTAATTACCTGTAAAATTTTGTGAAGATGGGTATGTAAATAGGAAGGGGAGGGGGGGCGGCTGCTCCATGTAAGAGAGACAAATTTTTCTGAATAGTTGGAAACGTAATTGTAAATCATTGACTCGTTGTGTAGAATTATTCATTTATCATTCATAGAGAGTTTGGTGTTTTTTATCACGAATCATTAATTTCAACATAATATAGAGACTTATGTATGTATTTAACGGGGAAAATATACAAATAAACAAGAATTTATCATCTATAAATGAATAAATTTTACGGTATATCTGTTATTGTTATCGAAATACAGCAATACAGTATTCATAAATTGTCTAAACCTAACCTAACCTAACCAATGTATTTCATCTTTAATATGTTTTAAGGTTAAATATCAAATTGGTTAGTTAATTTATGGACTTCCTGTAAATTGTTTGTCTTCGTTAGCAGCTGTTGTGAAGTTATTTGTTACGTATGTTTTTGTTTCATACTGTAATGGCGCTCTTCTTTTGTTATTTATTACGTGTGTTTTTTGTTTCTTTTGTTATCTGTTCAAAGCATTGTTGGAACCTTTTTTTTCCGAATGTGTTGCAGCCTATAAGCGTTCCAGTCAGGTGTAGTACAGGTATAATAACTCTGACACTGGCTATGTATGGCTCTCGCGACAAGCTAATAAAAGTAAGTTAGTGTAGCCTCAATGAAAACATAAAATTTCCACCTCTTACGATTTTTTAACCAATTCTGCCAAAATTCTATACCTGACATGATGTTTACCTGAAAAGGGTCAATTAGTCATTACTTTCGAAGAGGTGATATTACCCCTTGATTTCTATTAGGTGAAAGGTTGGTGAAAATGTTGGAGAAAAGGTAAGTTTTGTGGCCCTGCACCAGTGAATTATGTCTGGTGGCCTGAGAATTGCCTGGGGACGCCGTGGCTAAACCCTCTTCTCCCCTTCTGACCAAAACAAAAATACGATGAAATATCTTTGTAATGGACCTCGATCTGATGTTTATAGTCCGTTATATGGAGGTTTCGTATCTAATGGGACCTCGATTAAACGGACTTTCCCCTCAATGAAGTCTTTTAAATAGATATTTCACATCTAATGGAGGTTCGACTTAACGGAATTACCTCCCCCAAAAAATCCGTTAAATGAACGTTTCATATCTACCTGAACCTCGATTTAACGGACTTTATTCTTCATGTAGTCCTTTAAATGGAGGTTCCACTGTATTGTGGATCACCAGAAATGAACATAAGTTTAATGGTGTTCAAAATACTTGTTTGCAATATTTACTAAAGTAATAATGATGATGATGATGATGACGACAATAGACTGGATGCGGTTGTGGTGTTGAACAGCAATTCGCGGACGAGGGATCTCAGGTGGAAGCAGGAGCCGGTGTCGAGAATGGTGCAGATGAAGTCATGGTGATGATCAGAGAGAGGCAGGGGAAGCATAAGGGAGCTTTGGAACTATGAATGTTAAGTAAGCACTGAGGAAAATATGTATGTATGTATGTATGTATGTATGTATGTATGTATGTATGTATGTATGTATGTATGTAGAGCGAAGGAGAGAATTAGGTCTGACATGATGAGCGTCAAGCAGCAGTTGGGAGGAAAACAACTGATGGACTCACAACAAAACAGCAAAAATATTCACTGTTTTTTGTGTGTGTGTGTTTTTTAGACAGACTTCCCAATGGTCGAAGATGTATATACCTTAATTAAAACACAGGTATATATGATCCTCTACTAATTAAAACACAGGTATATATGATCCTCTACTAATTAAAACACAGGTATATATGATCCACTACTAATTAAAACACAGGTATATATGAGCCTCTACTAATTAAAACACAGGTATATATGATCCACTACTAATTAAAACACAGGTATATATATGTGTGGTGCTCTATAACGTGAATTAGATTATATATTAAAACAACAAATTAGACCAACGATTTACCAAAAGCTTTTATGAATATATCAAAGTAAAAATGTTGTCAAAATATTAAAAAAATAATAATAATTCTTACTTACACACGAATCATCATCAAAAGGTATTATAACTTTGCGTACATGGAGTACAGTGTGTTGTTTTTGTTTTCCTTTGTTTTCTTGGAGCAAAATTTATATTTACTTGTTCAAGGTTTAGTAAAATATTTTTTTTGTTTTTTTTTTTGGGTGGACGACTGAAGAAAAGTTTACGAATTTTACTCCTGGGGTCTTATAGGTCTTGTGTCTTGGATTGTGGGTCTCGAGTCTCGTTTTTTTATAATGAGGTCTCGGGTCTTTGCTCTCGGGTGTTAGGTCTCAGGTCTTAGGTCTCGGGTCTCGTTTCTCAAATCTCGGATCTCAGGTCACTTAACATTTCCCTTAACAGTGAATCCAACTTTGAGATGAATGGACACACGAAAAATCCCCTTACTAAGAGGATCAAAGACTTGGTCATGAGGGAGTCTTCATCTCCTGCAGGCCCCGAGGTGGTAGACTCCTACAGGCCTCGACCTTCCTCGTCCTGCCTCGACCTGCACATCAAAGCCATGGCAAATGACTCTTTAAATAGGCAGAGAATTTATGTGACGTATGTTAATATGGGGAGAAATAACTAGGAAGTCTCTCGTTAATGCGGTTATGAGGGAGAGTGAGGGAGGGAGGGAGGAGAGTGAGGGAGGGAGTGGGTGGGTGGGGAAGGAGGGAGCAGGGAGTGAGGCAGGAGGGAAGGAGGGAGGGACAGATATAGACAGTCCGAGAGAGACAGACAGACAAATAAAGACAGAGAGACAGACATACAGAGCGGGGTAGAAAGACAGAGAGAAGACAGTAAAAATACTTGGGAAAAAATCATATAAAAAGAGACGAAGAGGAACGAAGAAATATAAGATGATTTAACCCCTCGAGAATTGTGGCTTAACCCTTGAGTATGATGGTTAAACCCTCGAGGATTGTGGCTTAACCCTGAGTATGATGATTTAACCCTGAGTATGATGACTTTGCCAATTGTATACAGTCTGCCTGGTCATGTACACAGTCTGCCTGGTCATGTACACAGTCTACCTGGTCGTATGCAGTCCTCCTGGCCATGTACACAGTCTACTAGTCATGTACACAGTCTTCCTGGCCATATGTACACAGTCTCCCTGGTCATGTACACAGTCACCCTGGTCATACACATTCTATCTGGCCATGTGCGCAGTCTGCCTGGCCATCTACACAGTCTGCCTGGTCATGTACACAGTCAACCTGGCCATCTACAAAATCTTCCTGGCCATCTGCACAATCTTCCTGGCTGCACATTCCTGGCCATCTCCACACTCTACCTGGCCTTCCACACAGTGATGTCATGCTGATAAACACCTGAGTAACATCCTGAGATGCCCCCAGAGTGAGTGTGTGTGTGTGTGTGTGTGTGTGTGTGTGTGTGTGTGTGTGTGTGCGTCCTCCAGCCACAACAAAAGTCACACCACACTTAAAACACCACCTCCACATTTTCCTCTTCACATTAAACCCCTTGTTAACTGTACAGTCACACAGTAATTGCCTCTGGTATAAGTGGGTCTCTCACTTAATTTTGAATTAAGTTTTAAGTGTTGTACGTTTCTCGTGGCTAATTATTTACCCGGCGCTGTTTCATTAAGAAGAATTTACACTAATTACCTGTAAAATTTTTGTAGATGGGTATGTAAATAGGAAGGGGGGGACGGCGGCTCCATATAAGAGACAAATTTTCTGAATAGTTGGAAACGTAATTGTAAATGTTAAGTGTGTTTATTAATGTTAAGTGTGTTTATAAGTGTTAGTGTGTTTATAAGTGTTAAGTGTGTTTATAAGTGTTAAGTGTGTTTATTAATGTTAAGTGTGTTTATAAGTGTTTAAGTGTGTTTTATAAGTGTTAAGTGTGTTTTGTAAGTATTAAGTGTGTTTATATAAAGTGTTAAATGTGTTTATAAGTGTTAAGTGTGTTTATATAAGTATTAAGTGTGTTTATTAATGTTACGTGTGTTTATTAATGTTAAGTGTGTTTATAAGGCTTAAGTGTGTTTATTAATGTTACGTGTGTTTATTAATGTTATGTGTGTTTTAGTGTTAAGTGTGTTTATTAATGTTAAGTGTGTTTATTAATGTTAAGTGTGTTTATTAATGTTAAGTGTGTTTATTAATGTTAAGTGTGTTTATTAATGTTAAGTGTGTTTATAAATTGTTAAGTGTGTTTATAAGTGTTTAAATGTGTTTATTAATGTTAAGTGTGTGTTTATAGTGTTAAGTGTGTTTGTTTAAGTGTTAAGTTTGTTTATAAGTATTAGAGGTATGTTTATTATAAAACACAAGCATAACAACTATTCAAAAAGTTATGGAACAATAGTGCAGCAATTTTTTGAATTGAGAGTTAAATCAAAAATTCTAAGTGCATTAATAAACACACTTAAAACTTATAAACACACTTAACATTAATAAACACACTTAACACTTATAAACACACCTAACATTAATAAACACACTTAACACTTATAAACACACTTAACATTAATAAACACACTTAACATTAATAAACACACTTAACACTTATAAACACACTTAACATTAATAAACACACTTAACACACATAAACACACTTAACACTTATAAACAGACTTAACATTAATAAACACACTTAACACTTATAAACACACTTAACATTAATAAACACACTTAACATTAATAAACACACTTAAAAATTAAACATACTTAACATTAATAAACACACTTAACATTAATAAACACACTTAACACTTATAAACAATTTCTAACATTAATAAAACACACTTAACATTAATAAACACACTTAACATTAATAAACACACTTAACACTTATAAACACACTAACACTTATAAACACACTCTAACATTAATAAACACACTTAAAAAATTATAAAACACACTTAACACTTATAAACACACTTAACATTAATAAACACACTTAACATTAATAAACACACTTAACACTTATAAACACACTTAACACTTATAAACACACCTAACACCTATAAACACACTTAACATTAATAAACACACTTAACACTTATAAACACACTTAACACTTATAAACACACCTAACACCTATAAACACACTTAACATTAATAAACACACTTAACACTTATAAACACACTTAACACTTATAAACACACCTAACACCTATAAACACACTTAACATTAATAAACACACTTAACACTTATAAACACACTTAACACTTATAAACACACCTAACACCTATAAACACACTTAACATTAATAAACACACTTAACACTTATAAACACACTTAACACTTATAAACACACCTAACACCTATAAACACACTTAACATTAATAAACACACTTAACACTTATAAACACACTTAACACTTATAAACACACTTAACATTAATAAACACACTTAACACTTATAAACACACTTAACACTTATAAACACACTTAACACTTATAAACACACTTAACACTTATAAACACACTTAACATTAATAAACACACGTAACATTAATAAACACACTTAACACTTATAAACACACTTAACATTAATAAACACACTTAACACTTATAAACACACTTAACATTAATAAACACACTTAACACTTATAAACACACTTAACATTAATAAACACACTTAACATTAATAAACACACTTAACATTAATAAACACACTTAACACTTATAAACACACTTAACACTTATAAACACACTTAACACTTATAAACACACTTAACATTAATAAACACACGTAACATTAATAAACACACTTAACACTTATAAACACACTTAACATTAATAAACACACTTAACACTTATAAACACACTTAACATTAATAAACACACTTAACATTAATAAACACACTTAACACTTATAAACACACTTAACACTTATAAACACACTTAACACTTATAAACACACTTAACATTAATAAACACACGTAACATTAATAAACACACTTAACATTAATAAACACTCATAACATTAATAAACACACTTAACACTTATAAACACACTTAACATTAATAAACACACTTAACACTTATAAACACACTTAACATTAATAAACACACTTAACACTTATAAACACACTTAACATTAATAAACACACTTAACATTAATAAACACACGTAACATTAATAAACACACTTAACACTTATAAACACACTTAACATTAATAAACACACTTAACATTAATAAACACACTTAATACTTATAAACACACTTAACACTTATAAACACACTTAACACTTATAAACACACTTAACACTTATAAACACACTTAACATAAATAAACACACTTAACACTTATAAACACACTTAACACTTATAAACACACTTAACATTAATAAACATTAATTCTAACATTAATAAACACACTTAACACTTATAAACACACTCTAACACTTATAAAACACACCCTAACACCTTCTAAACACACTAACATTAATAAACACACGTACATTAATAAACACATTTCTAACACTTATAAAACACACTCTAACATTAATAATAAACACACTTCAATACTATAAACACACTTAACATTAAATAAACACACTTAACACTTATAAACACACTTTCTACATTAATAAATACACTTAACATTAATAAACATATTTACTTATAAAAACACACTTTCAACACTTATAAACACACTTAACATTACTAAACACTCATAACAT
This sequence comes from Homarus americanus, assembly GCF_018991925.1. Lineage (NCBI taxonomy): Eukaryota > Metazoa > Arthropoda > Malacostraca > Decapoda > Nephropidae > Homarus > Homarus americanus. Next base: position 7,525 of record NW_024747183.1, read on the forward strand.
TAATAAAACACACTTAACACTTATAAACACACTCTAACATTAATAAACACACTTAACACTTATAAACACACTCCTAACATTAATAAAACACACTTAACACTTATAAACACACTTAACATTAATAAACACACTTAAACATTAATAAACACATCTCTTAACACTTATAAAACACACTTAACATTAATAAAACACACTTAACATTAATAAACACACTTAACACTTATAAACACACTTACCACATTAATAAACACACGTACATTAAATAAACACACTTAACAACACACTTAACATTAATAAACACACTTAACACATTAAACACACTTAATACTTATAAACACACTTAACACTTATAAAACACACTTAACACTTATAAACACACTTAACATTAATAAACACACTTAACACTTATAAAACATTACTCCTAACACTTATAAACACACTTAACATTAATAAAACATTACCTTAACATTTACAATTACGTTTCCAACTATCTGTAAATTTGTCTCTTATATGGAGCGGCTGCCCCCCCTTCCTATTTACATACCCATCTTCACAAAAAATTTCATACAGGTAATTAGTGTAAATTTGCTTTTAATGAGAGACGCGCTGGTATAATTAGCCACGAGGAAACGTACAAGCACTTAAACTTAATTCAAAAATTATGAGAGACTCCATTTATACCAGAGGCAATTACTGTGTGAGTGCACAGCACAGCCAGGGTTTAATGTGAAGAGGAAAATGTGGAGGTGGTGTTTAAGTGTGGTGTGACTTTTGTTGCATGGGAGGACGCACACACACACACACACACACACACACACACACACACACACACACACACTCACTCTAGGGGGCATCTCAGGATGTTACTCAGGTGTTTATCACATGACATCACTGTGGGAAGGGCCAGGTAGAGTGTGCAGATGGCTGTGAAGATTGTGCAGATGGCCAGAAGATTTTGTAGAATGGCCAGGTTGACTGTACATGACCAGGCAGACTGTGTAGATGGCCAGGCAGACTGCGCACATGGCCAGATAGAATGTGTACATGACCAGGGAGACTGTGCATATGACCAGGAGACTGTGTGTACATGGCCAGGAAGACTGTGTACATGACTAGGTAGACTGTGTACATGACCAGGTAGACTGTGTACATGACCAGGCAGACTGTGTACATGACCAGGCAGACTGTATACAATTGGGCAAAGCCACTATACTCTCATAAGTTAAATCATCATACTCAAGGGGTTGTCACAACTCGAGGGGTTAAATCATTATCCTCAAGGATTAACCCATCGCACTCACGGGTTTAAAATCAACTTATCAAACGCTTGAAATCTCAACCAAAAAATACAAGCACCAACGAGAAAAATGAGTCATTAAAAATAAATCCTAATTTCCT
>NW_024747184.1:0-12272 GCF_018991925.1 Homarus americanus
GTGTGATACGATACTAAGCGGATAGAGAGAGGGCAAGAAAGAAAGGGGGATAGAAGGAGATAGAAGAAAATTAAGAGAGCAAAGATAGAGAGAGTATTGGCCTTACACACACACACACTAGTCTACTAGAGTGAATGAATGCACAGAATGAGATAAAGAAGATGAATAGAGAAGAAAAGCATAAGATAAGATAACAGGATGACCACAGGGGATGAAGACCGGAAATTAATACACACACAGACACTCACGATAAGCCACTGAAAAAGAACAACATAAACATCCGCAGGTCAGCAGGAGTCACTGAATGTCTACTTGAGTCAACTGATATTAAATTCTCCACTACAGTTAACTTAAGTCACGAAAGATCAAGAACAATATTGTTAAAAGAGGTAATGGATCACCTGAAGAATCATCACCCCAGCTTATTTCACCTAACGATTAAACCACCCTAACCTAACTTAACCTAAACCTATTCTATCCTAACCTAAATCTAACCTAACATATCCTAACCTAACCTCATCCTCCCACAATAGTTTTAGGGTGGTTTAATCGTTAGGTGAAATAAGCTGGGGCGATGATTCTTCAGGTGATCCGAAAATAGTTCTCCATAATAAAAAAAAAGAAGAAAAAGAGAAATAAAATAGAGTAACGCCGTGACTCTAAAATAGCAAACAGAAAGCTTATCCACTGGACCGCAGTTCGGCCATTAATTTGACGTTTTTACGATATTTGAACGTATAATCATGTTCGAAGCTTCAAATGCTTCAATGAAGCTTCGTGACGTCACTCTCAACCTTCATTTATAAAGTCTCGTCGAACTCGATTTCCACCCATTCTTCACACTCACTAGCTGCAGCTGACAGGGAGGTAAGACGCCCCACACCCCGCACCTCAAGTCTCCATTATATACGTGTAATTTTTTTCCCGACTGTATACAGTCAATATGGCCCAGAGAAATGGTTATTCTTTTGGTTAGTGTTTATATATACTTAATTATGGCGTAATAAATGCTGATTTAAGTAACAAACTTGCCAGCCGGTTGTTGCAGTTTACTTGGCTTCTAGAGACGTATCCCCATGTTTCAATGGGCCGTAAGGCTTATGATACCTACTTTGCAGCTTAAACAAATACATTAATATGGGTTAGTATTATATTAAGTGTTTCTCTAACGTCTAACCAGTAATTTATTAACGTTTTAAAACTTTTAGGGCAAATATACCGCCTAATGAGCCATAACAACCGAGCCGAAACTATAAACCGGTGGCGAGTAACAAGCGTAAACCGCACCTCAGTATTTGTGTTATAATTAACCAGTGAGTGAGTGCAATGACGAGATTGGGTGAAATTATTGTGTTTATTTTTTTAATTTCACATTTTCCCTCTTGCTTCGAAGCCCAGCCCACTTTTGGCGTAGCCGGGTGGTCATAACTCAATAGCTACGCATTTCTTCTAACGTTCATCACCAAAATATAACTCTGTTTTGTGGAATTACGATACAATATTTTTCACTGGATAGTTCTTTGCTTCCTCTTTAACTAGGATTTCTGGGAGTTGAAACCGAATTTATTACGGGTTTTAGCCGGGCGAAGCGAGGCATGCTAGGCGAGGCAGGCAAGAAGCCAGACGGGAAGCGAGGCGAGGCGAGGCGAGTTGAGGTAGGGAACCGGGCGAGGCAAGGGAGCCGGCGGAGGGCGAGGTTGAGGGGTTTCAGAATATTTGTACAGTGTATATTAAATTTTTAAAAGTGGACAACCATGGATTTTACCATCGGAAAAACACATTGGTCAACAACCAAAAAGCACCAAAAAATACCGGGTTCCTAAAATAAATGTTAAGATGTATATAAAGACACCGTTAAAATGTATTGGTAAATAAGGCAGTAACCATCTAATTAACCTCTGGAAAATGTTAAAATGTTTGGCTCGCCTGAAGATTCATCCCCCAGCTTATTTCAACTGAAGATCAATTTAACCTAAGCCAATCTACGTATTACAATGTGTTGGCGAATCTTTCTTTTTCAGATCAAGGAATGACTGCAGATTCAACTACAGTACAAAACCCTCTGTTATTGGTGTGGTGCAGTATGTGGTCAGTGTGGTGCAGTACGAGGACACAAGTGAAGTGTGGTGCAGTATGTGGGGACAACAGACCACGAGTGAAGCTTCTCACAATACACAACGGTGTTCCTTCAGGTCAATTTTAACGTTTTGTGTGAAGGTGTGGGTGTGCATAGCTTGCTATGGTGTCATTTAATGTTTGGTGAGGGGTTGTGGGTGTATGTTGGGTTGGTTTAGGCGTAAGTGGGTCGTGTTGCGTCTCTGTAACAAAGCGTGTTCGGCATCCGGGCCTTCGATGTAGAGCGGCAGAAATTGGACAGTGATTACATAAGTTCGTCAAGATCGTCTTAGTGAGGTGAAAGTGTAAATCGATGTCGGACTTTCCATGCTAGACACGATTGTATTTTTGAAAACTCAATTTCCACCGAGTTGGAGGTACAGCCAGGGTCACAGGCCTATAACCACACAATCACTGCCACATGACAAAGCTTTTATTTTATTTTATTTTTTAGGGTGTTGTGGTCACGGCTGTGATAAAGGCCAACCAGGGAGTGTAGTACTGTGCCTTCAGTTAAATCAGTTCATAGTTGTCATCAGTGAATGCAGAAGAGACTATAATAACTTAAAGTGAATACATATTGGCAATCGAGCTGGTAAGGACAACTGCCAGCCTATTCGTGTCATAGGTGCCACAGAGACTTTAAATTTTATTTGTTTGTGTGCTTTCTCAAGGACTGAATCTGTGTTTATAATACACCACTCACAGGGAGATACAGTGTACACAGTGATAGTTCATAGTGTCATCAGTGACCGCTGAAGTTGTAAATAACTTAAAGTGAGCGCTCACTAGCAAGCAAGCTGGAAAGGCACCGTGCCAGCTGAAACCAAGTCGTGTCATAGGTGCCACAGAGACTTGTATGCCTATTGATTATTAGTGAAAATTAGTAGCAGTAGTAAACATAGTAAGTTAAACAAGTTGTTGTGGGTGGGTTTCAACTAACTTTACTAACCATAACCTAACCTAAGATAAACTATTCCAAGACATAAATTCAGTATTTTTTTGTCACTTACGTTAACTGATCATGAATTCATAAGTTAATTTTGAAAGAAGTTAAATTTGACTTCTGTAAATAATTAATTTTTGAAAAATTATGTACATTTGACGACAGTTTAACTACATGTTGTTTAGTGGTAGATGGATATTGTATGTTTAACATTCATTCAACATAAATGCCAACTTTAAACATGTTGCAGGTGACAGCTGATGTATGTGAAGGCCAATGGAGAAGTGACAGAACCTTGAGCAACATTTAACACCCAGCATGTTACTTCAGCCTCATCAGTTAAGTTACTTATATATATCTTGGCTATTATGGTCATCCCATAAACTACTCAACACCGTGCTTCTACACTCGGCAGTGGAGGGTGTGTGGGGGGCCTGGCTGACTGTGTGATGGAGGGTTCTGGAGGACTGTGTGTGAAGGAGGGCTCTGGAGGACTGTGTGTGAAGGAGGGCTCGTGAGTACTGAGTGGACAGATTGGTCTTCGAGTAAAATTAATATTAGTTGTAGTGACAGTATAAATATACAGGACTACATGCCTATTGGTTATTAGAGAAAATTAGTAGTAGTAGTGGTAGTAGTAGTAAATACAGCAAGTAAAGCAAGTTGTTGTGGGTGGGTTTCAACTAACTTTACTAACCTAACTTAACCAGCCTAAGTTAATTAAACGTAATAACGTAGACTGAACCAAATCCGTAATAAGGTCACCGCGACCCGTAGCTGGGGACGTCAAAGGCTCGGTCGGATTGGTACACCGTCAATGACTCAGCTCATCTTGGAGGGAGGGGGGGGGGTGGCGAGCTACCTCCGGTGTCCTGGCTGAACTGCGAGAGGGGCAACCACTGGTGTCCTGCCTCCCTGCGAGATGGTCGTTGATCTACCCGACCCGTCTTGGGACAACAACCACGGAGTCTAGCATGTGTAGGAGTCGATGGGGTCACTGAGCCCGAAGGCGAGATGAAGGTAACGGGCGCCTGGTGAGTCTTGGGCAGATCCTCAACTGGCTGCCTCTGGCCGTGCACGTGTGGCGTTTGCGTGGTTGAGACCCTTTCCCCCCACTGGGAAAAGGGCCTTCCCCCGCGCATTACCACGTGAGTGCACATGTCGCCGCGCTTCTCTGGGCGCACACGTCGCCACCTCAGCTTGTTTGCAGCTGGGTGGGTGGAGCGGCCCAAAAAGCTCCCATCTCGCCTCCCCATTTTCCCTTCCTTCATATCTTTGAGTTATATATAAAAATAAGTGTTTATGTCTACTTAAATAAATTATATACAATATGCCTATATGCCTATCGATTGATTTTTATCCTAAGAGTTATCTGATAAAAATGTGAATTTATTAGGAAGGTACTGGTATGGAGGGTAGGACATGGAACACTATGAATTAGTGCTTTATTTGTAGTAATAATTATATAAACAAAATGACAACTCATAATTTATGGTTAAGTGAAAAAAAATTGTAGCTGTCGTATTTAATATTTGGTTAGGTAGGTTAAGTTAAAGTTAGGGTAGGTGAGGTTAGGTGAGGCTAGGCTAGGCTAGGTTATTTCCATGTTTTGTGCCAGTTATTCACTGGCAATGGGGGGGCAATTGTACATGAACCAAGCTGTGCAGCTTTTTACAACCATGACGTGCACCAAGTCTGGGGCTGGTGCCCCCACACACTTGGCAAGCTCAAATATTCTGCAAAATAAGTTTTAAAAAGGTTTGTTCAGTTTCTGAAGGGTCACCTCAAAAGACTTGTCAGAAGCATACCAGTATATATATATATATATATATATATATATATATATATATATATATATATATATATATATATATATATATATATATATATATATATCTCTCTCTCTCTCTCTCTCTCTCTCTCTCTCTCTCTCTCTCTATAGATAGATAGATAGAAGGTATGACTGTAGCCTTGTGACTAGCCTACAGTATTTTAGGCCTACTTCAAAATTTTTTTTTTCTGTGTTTTCGATCAACTGATGTAAGTGCACAACAGCATCGTAAAGTATAACCATGTTTTCGTACTCCATTTTTATGGCAAATTTACATTTTTTAAACTATATACACTCTTTGAATATTACTGTATTGTAAAATCCTACAAAACCCATCATACATTTCTTTTGTGATGCATATATGTACAGTAAATGATATTAGTCTGTTCTGCATCCCCTTTGGCCATAGGCATTGGTGATGAAAGCATTATAAAAGCCAATGCTGCTGCTATTGTTATACAGCATTAATTTCTTCTGTTTCTTTCAGAACTATAAAAACAGAGATATAGAAGACCGAAAGCTTAAAAAGACAGGTGGTGGTCCACGAGAAAAAAATATTAAAAGCTTCAGAAGAAATTGCCTTAACAGCATCACTGATGAGGGCCGAGTTAGCAGTGGCTGGTGATTTTTACGAGACCTTCCGCAGTCACCCAGTAGATGAAGAAATAATTCCTTATAGAATGTGCAGATAGGTGAGAATATTTATTGATTTATACAGTTGTATGCGTTCTCATTGATACCATTGCTCAATCGCCTTTGGCTGTGTAAAAATCAAACGGCAGCAGTGACCTACCTTATACTGACTTTTTGCAGTTTTGCCTGTTCCAACCCCAGGGCCATCAACTGTGCTCACCAGTCATTGTTCCTGCCTCGACAGTGAATGCTCCTACCTCACCAGTGAATGCTCCTGCCTCACCAGTCATTGTTGCTTCACCAGTCATTGTTCCTGCCTCACCAGTCCTTGCTCCTGCCTCACCAACACTGGAGCAGGTTCAGGTACATTCAGGAGCCTGGGCATGCGTAACAGACGTGACCAATCGTCCAAGCGGCTAACAAGCCAATCAGTGGTGAATAGGATAAAAGTATATACATGCTGTTAGAAATTTATTTTCTTACATTTTACAATTAAATAATTTGATTTAAAGTAAATAAATCTACATTAATTTATTTTGTCAAAAAATTTCTTAAGTTAAAAAAGCCGTCGGAAGTATAGCGGCTAATATTTTGCTCAAGTTGCCGCGCTTTTCTGGACGCACACGTCGCCGCGCTTCTCTGGGCGCACACGTCGCCGCGCTTCTCTGGGCGCGCACGTCGCCACCTCAGCTTGTATGCGGCTGTGTGGGTGGAGCGACCCAGCGTCAGCGCCTGCTGGCTGCCGCTGTCCAACGGCGTAGGCCGATGACCAGCCAGTAAACCACAGCGCTGGTTTCACCGCTCACTCGCGACGTGCAGAGGGTCGGTGATCCACCCGACCCACCTCGGAACACGGACCACGGAGTCTAGCGTGTGTGGGAGTCGATGGGCTCACTGAGCCTGAAGGCGAGATGAGGGCAACGGACGCCTGGTGCGTCCTGGGCAGATCCTCAACCGGCTGCCTATGGCCACGCCCGCGCGGCGTTTGCCGGGTTGAGACCCCCAGGGTCTCACCCGGCGTATTGCCGCGCGAGCGCGGTCGGGGTGGTTGGTTGGGGGGTCTGCCCAGGACGCACCAGGCGCCTGTTGCCTTCATCTCGCCTTCAGGCTCAGTGAGCCCATCGACTCCCACACACGCTAGACTCCGTGGTCCGTGTTCCGAGGTGGGTCGGGTGGATCACCGACCCTCTGCACATCGCGAGAGCGAACCCCCACAGTCGAGGTGGAGGCGGCGCTCTTCTCTACGACTGTCGTAGGACAGCCAGGATACTGGCGGTTGCCCCCTGTCGTGCGGAACTCCCCCCTCCCCCCACTCAGACGAGCTGAGAGAGTCGGCAGTGGGGTGCCAATCCGACCGAACCTTCGACGTCCCCGGCTACGGGTCGCGGTGACCTACTATGAGGTGAAATACTCCTGATTAGTCCATGAGAAATCAAAGCCTCACACGCTTTGGTCTCTCGGCGCACACGTCGCCACGCTTCTCTGTGCGCGCACGTCGCCACGCTTCTCTGGGCGCGCAAGTCGCCACGCTTCTCTGGGCGCGCACGTCGCCACGCTTCTCTGGGCGCGCACGTCGCCACGCTTCTCTGGGCGAACACGTTCCAGCAGTTTTTCTCTGGGCGTGCACGTAGCCATTACAGTTTCCGTCACAGCATATGCTGCAGCCTTCAATGCAGTGGCCCATCGTGTCTTGACCGAGATTTATTCCACCAGTCAATGCGATAACAGCTCGTGGTTCAACATGACCGGGGTGCATGTCTCATTCTACTAAGAATAGTTCTTGCCACAAACTCGAAGCAAACAGGGTGACCCATTCTATCCTCACCTAACAATTGATGATAGTGGGTCCCACCCGCTTGAGCCCATGTCCCCACAAATGATAAAGGTTGAGCTAGTCTTGGGGCACCTGCGTTAACATTTGATAGATATACTGCCCCACTCAAACTTCACACCAAATATTGAGCGGCATGCCGACTCATCGGCGCACGCTTCTCTGGGCGCACACGTCGCCACCTCGGTTGGGTGGGTGGAGCGGCCCAAAAATGTTTGGGCGCGACCCCACACACACGCCGTCGTCCAACGGGCGTGTTTCGCCTCGTAGTAGGTGACCTTGACCAAGCATCCATTACCCAGCGCATAGCAGGTCTACTAGCAACACAATAAATGCGGAAAAGAGAGGCCTGGGGTGAAATTGCTGCCTCATTCAACGCCAGCAACTCTGACCAACTCCCTCGCACAGCCAAGCAGCCGTTTGATTTTTAGACATCCAAAGGAGATTGAGCAATGGGAGTGCATACAACTGTATAAATCAATAAATATTCTCACCTACCTGCACATTCCACAAGGAATTATTTCTTCATCTACTGGATGATTGCGGAAAGTCTCGTAAAAATCATCAGCCACTGCTAACTCGGCCCTCAAGTTTTCGGTCTTTTATATCTCTGTTTTTATATTTCTGAAAGAAAGAGAAGAAATTAATGCTGTATAGCAATAGCAACAGCATTGGCTTTTATAATGCTTTCATCACCAATGCCTATGAGCAAAGGGGATGCAGAACAGACTAATATCATTTACTGTACATATATGCATCACAAAAGAAATATATGACGGTTTTGTAGAATTTTACAATACAGCAATATTTAAAGGGCCTGTAGACAGTTTTAAAACCTGTAAATTTGCCATTAAAAATTGAGTACAGAAACATGGTTATACTTTACGATGCTGTTGTGCACTTACATCAGTAGATCGAAAACAAACAAACAAAACATTTTTTGAAGTAGGCCTTAAATACTGTAGGCTACAGTCATATCTGCAAAAAAATTATTATATGATAATATATATAGATATGAGGATTTGTATGCTTCTGACAAGTCTTTTGAGGTGACCCTTCAAAAATTGAACAGACCTGTTTGAAACTTGTCTTGCCAGAATATTTGGGCTTGCCAGGTGTGTGGGGGAACCAGCCCCAGACTTGCACATTTTTCTTGGTGCACGTCGTGGTCGTAAAATGTTGCTATATAGAGTTATATGCTGCATAGCTTGGGTCTAGGACAATTGGCCCCCCCCATTGCCAGTGAGTAACTGGCACAAAACATGGAAATAACCTAACTAACTTGAAATAGCCTAGCCTAGCCTTACCTAACAAAATATTAAATATGACCGATCTACAATTTTTTTTCACTTGACCATAAATTATGAGTCGTCATTTTGTGTATATAATTATTACAAAAAAAAGCATGAAAATATAGCACTATATCTTAGTGTTCCATGATTGTGTCAGTTATTCACTGGCAAGGAAGGGGGGGGGAGTAATTGTCCAGAGGGCAGTTGTCCTATGTGGGGGGGGGAGGGGGGGTAATTGTTCTGAAACCATATAGCTTGTATATAGTCAGGGTAAAAATTGGCATTACAGATTTCAAACAAGAGAACCTAAAAGTATGGCAGAGGCACCTATTTACTGTTATACCCTCCATACCAGTACCTTCCCTATGAATTCACATTTTTATCAGATAACTCTTAAGAGAAAAATCAATCAATAGGCATATAGATATTATGAAAGACATAAAAAACCCATTTAATTTTATATACAACTCAGAGATATGAAGGAAGGGAAAATGGAGAGGTGAGATGGGAGCTTTCCTTCTGTCTACTTCGGTAGGAGGCGAGCTTCCTCACATGACCCGTCACTTAAATACTCTAATCCTACTTAATTTAGTAACCTAATGGAAAAACACCGTACATTAATAAGCATATACTATACTTCCTTTTTAAGTGTCCGTAGCTCCTCTTGAGCTGCTTGGCTGTGCGAGGGAGTTGGTCAGAGTTGCTGGCGTTGAATGAGGCGGCAATTTCACCCCAGGCCTCTCTTTTCTGCATTTATTGTGTTGCTAGTAGACCTGCTATGCGCTGGGTAACGGATGCTTGGTCAAGGTCACCTACTACGAGGCGAAACACGCCCGTTGGACGACGGCGTGTGTGTGGGGGCGCGCCCAAACATTTTTGGGCCGCTCCACCCACCCAACCGAGGTGGCGACGTGTGCGCCCAGAGAAGCGTGCGCCGACGAGTCGGCATGCCGCTCATTATTTGGCGTGAAGTTTGAGTGGGGCAGTATATCTATCAAATGTTAACGCAGGTGCCCCAAGACTAGCTCAACCTTTATCATTTGTGGGGACATGGGCTCAAGCGGGTGGGACCCACTATCATCAATTGTTAGGTGAGGATAGAATGGATCACCCTGTTTGCTTCGAGTTTGTGGCAAGAACTATTCTTAGTTTGCTCGAGTACTAGAATGAGACATGCACCCCGGTCATGTTGAACCACGAGCTGTTATCGCATTGACTGGTGGAATAAATCTCGGTCAAGACACGATGGGCCACTGCATTGAAGGCTGCAGCATATGCTGTGACGGAAACTGTAATGGCTACGTGCACGCCCAGAGAAAAACTGCTGGAACGTGTTCGCCCAGAGAAGCGTGGCGACGTGCGCGCCCAGAGAAGCGTGGCGACGTGCGCGCCCAGAGAAGCGTGGCGACGTGCGCGCCCAGAGAAGCGTGGCGACGTGCGCGCCCAGAGAAGCGTGGCGACGTGCGCGCCCAGAGAAGCGTGGCGATGTGTGCGCCGAGAGACCAAAGCGTGTGAGGCTTTGATTTCTCATGGACTAATCGGGAGTATTTCACCTCATAGTAGGTCACCGCGACCCGTAGCCGGGGACGTCGAAGGTTCGGTCGGATTGGCACCCCACTGCCGACTCTCTCAGCTCGTCTGAGTGGGGGGGAGGGGGGAGTTCCGCACGACAGGGGGCAACCGCCAGTATCCTGGCTGTCCTACGACAGTCGTAGAGAAGAGCGCCGCCTCCACCTCGACTGTGGGGGTTCGCTCTCGCGATGTGCAGAGGGTCGGTGATCCACCCGACCCACCTCGGAACACGGACCACGGAGTCTAGCGTGTGTGGGAGTCGATGGGCTCACTGAGCCTGAAGGCGAGATGAAGGCAACAGGCGCCTGGTGCGTCCTGGGCAGACCCCCAACCAACCACCCCGACCGCGCTCGCGCGGCAATACGCCGGGTGAGACCCTGGGGGTCTCACCCGGCAAACGCCGCGCGGGCGTGGCCAGAGGCAGCCGGTTGAGGATCTGCCCAGGACGCACCAGGCGTCCGTTGCCCTCATCTCGCCTTCAGGCTCAGTGAGCCCATCGACTCCCACACACGCTAGACTCCGTGGTCCGAGGTGGGTCGGGTGGATCACCGACCCTCTGCACATCGCGAGAGCGAACCCCCACAGTCGAGGTGGAGGCGGCGCTCTTCTCTACGACTGTCGTAGGACAGCCAGGATACTGGCGGTTGCCCCCAGTCGTGCGGAACTCCCCCCTCCCCCCCCACTCAGACGAGCTGAGAGAGTCGGTAGTGGGGTGCCAATCCGACAGAACCTTCGACGTCCCCTGCTACTGGTCGCGGTCACCTACTACAAGGCGAAACACGCCCGTTGGACGACGGCATGTGTGGGGGCGCGCCCAAACATTTTTGGGTCGCTCCACCCACACAGCCGCATACAAGCTGAGGTGGGCGACGTGTGCGCCCAGAGAAGCGCGGCGACGTGTGCGTCCAGAGAAGCGCGGCGACGTGTGCGCCCAGAAAAGCGCGGCAACTTGAGCAAAATATTAGCCGCTATACTTCCGACGGCTTTTTTAACTTAAGAAATTTTTTGACAAAATAAATTAATGTAGATTTATTTACTTTAAATCAAATTATTTAATTGTAAAATGTAAGAAAATAAATTTCTAGCAGCATGTATATACTTTTATCCTATTCACCACTGATTGGCTTGTTAGCCGCTTGGACGATTGGTCACGTCTGTTACGCATGCCCAGGCTCCTGAATGTACCTGAACCTGCTCCAGTGTTGGTGAGGCAGGAGCAAGGACTGGTGAGGCAGGAACAATGACTGGTGAAGCAACAATGACTGGTGAGGCAGGAGCATTCACTGGTGAGGTAGGAGCATTCACTGTCGAGGCAGGAACAATGACTGGTGAGCACAGTTGATGGCCCTGGGGTTGGAACAGGCAAAACTGCAAAAAGTCAGTATAAGGTAGGTCACTGCTGCCGTTTGATTTTTACACAGCCAAAGGCGATTGAGCAATGGTATCAATGAGAACGCATACAACTGTATAAATCAATAAATATTCTCACCTATCTGCACATTCTATAAGGAATTATTTCTTCATCTACTGGGTGACTGCGGAAGGTCTCGTAAAAATCACCAGCCACTGCTAACTCGGCCCTCATCAGTGATGCTGTTAAGGCAGTTTCTTCTGAAGCTTTTAATATTTTTTTCTCGTGGACCACCACCTGTCTTTTTAAGCTTTCGGTCTTCTATATCTCTGTTTTTATAGTTCTGAAAGAAACAGAAGAAATTAATGCTGTATAACAATAGCAGCAGCATTGGCTTATATAATGCTTTCATCACCAATGCCTATGACCAAAGGGGATGCAGAACAGACTAATATCATTTACTGTACATATATGCATCACAAAAGAAATATATGACGGTTTTGTAGGATTTTACAATACAGTAATATTCAAAGAGTGTATATAGTTTAAATAATGTAAATTTGCCATAAAAATGGAGTACAAAAACATGGTTATACTTTACGATGCTGTTGTGCACTTACATCAGTTGATCGAAAACACAGAAAAAACATTTTGAAGTAGGCCTAAAATACTGTAGGCTAGTCACAAGGCTACAGTCATAC
>NW_024747185.1:0-16255 GCF_018991925.1 Homarus americanus
TCCAGGTACATAGTAATTATTATCACTACAGGTACAGAGTAATTATCATCACTCCAGGTATAATATATTATAAGAATCTGTGCCTCTAACACCCTAAGTGGCAATTCTGTTACTTGTTAGAGTATAGACAATAAAAGATCATTCTTCAGGGTCATTATTTTCCCCTAATAATAAAGATTTTTAAGTGAAATTTTATCTTACTTCTCAATATATTCCAAAATGAACATTAAAATTTATTCCATAGGGTTAAATAAGTTTATTATGTCTTGTGGGGAGAATATTGATTTTTCCTTCCCAAGACATTAAAAAACATTTTTATAAGCCGATAAAAATACAGATACATCTAATCTCTTATCCTGGATAGAATTTGAGAAGTATGATCCCGCTACATTTACTGATACTATTTAAATATTCCACTGATATTCAGAAAACCCTGATCTCATAGTTAGTGGAAGTAATAACTGTACTGTATTAGCAAGTAAGTTATGGGAATTTCTACATCAAGTTTTAACATAAGAATAAGTAAGCGTCTTTTAATAATGTATCATTTTAACATTTATGTGAAAAGGGTAAATTTTAAACTGAGTAATTGAAAAAAAATCTTTGTCGGCATCTTTTTATTCATGTAGAGATAAAATGAAGATGTTTATAGTATATCATAAAATAACTTAAGTTGCACATCACAAAAAACAAACAACTACATTTCTTTTACACCTAACTGTAGAAATTGTTAATACAGTAGAGCTATGTGTTTATTATTATAATTCACATGTGTACATTACACTTTATTTACTCTTATACCACACTTGGTAAGTGATGTCAGGAGAGCGAAGTTGGGGTAAATCAAAGTTATTTTCACAGTCGTTTAAGTTTTATTATTACAACACAAGAATCACAAGACACAAACTGACGAAGAAGAGTTCAGGAAACTTAGTATTGGTGTATCTCATTTCTTTATGTTTACATTTATTTTCCATAACCTACACTCCCACCGTCATAGCCGCCGCCACTAGAACCGCCATAACCGCCACCGCTGGAGCCGCCATACCCACCACCACCACCGCTGGATCCGCCATACCCACCAACGCCGCCGCTGGAGCCGCAATACCTACCACCGCCGCCGCTGGAGCCGCCATACCCACCACCGCCGCCGCTGTAGCTGCCATACCCGCCACCGCCGCCGCTGGAGCCGTCATGTCTGCCTCCGCTACCACCTCCATGGCCACCACCACCGCCACCACCATACCCGCCGCCATCACCTTCGCCACCGCCGCCACCACCATGCCCTTCTGGCTTGGCAGGGCAGGTCACAGCCAGGAGCCCCACCACCATGGTCACAAACAACTGCGTCTGAAATTGTCAGAGATAAACTATTTGTATTAAGGTTATTATTATCAGTTAATATAATGGTACTATAAATAAGTTCTTTTACCACAGAGATGTTAGGTCAGTTACTTTCTGTAAATCAACGAGAAAAGGTTTGCTTCACTGAAACTTCACTAACAATGACAGAGAAGAGTATTATTTATTTGAGTGCAAAAAACACGATATGTGTAACATTTGTCTGATATAAAGTTTTCTTTTGCATAATTTACTACGGTGAAGCTGGAAACCATTAGTTCAAAATATAATTTTCAAATCTGTCTTGAACTTGTGCCTATACCTTCACCTATACCAGCAACTCCTTTACTCGTCTTGCTGATGAGCTGAACTGTTATTAATAAGATAAGTGAAGAATGCACTTATAGAAGACGATGATAAATTACTTAAGTCATAATAAGTCTTACCATACCGATGTTGGGAGGATCAAGTTCAGTTGTTGACTGTATGTAGAGAAGTCTAGGTGAGTGCTTTTATACCTCCCTCAGGTGATGGCTGACTGCATGACTGTTTCCTCATTAGTCAGTTAAGCTCCACTAACCAATTGAGTAACACAAACTTCATATTTGAAAAGATTAAATTTGTTAACTTCTGCTATATAACAGGCGGCACCTCATGGAGCTTTGTCACTTATGAAAATCTTTGAGTGTTGTGAAAAAGCTGCAGAAATTATCCCATTTGTGAGCCTTCATTGCCAGCCCCTTGGAGAACGACCTTCACGTTGTGTCTGGGGATCATAAGGGTAGAGCATTTGAAGGTAATATTTATAGTCCTTAAATCCATTTTTAGCTTTGAAAATTCCTTAGAAAAATAAAGGTTATCTTATTTGCCTTAAACACACAAACCCCACTGCTATTCTGTTCCCCTGACATTATTAACGGAGCGGATAACAGTAATCCTGTAAATCATAAATGATCATACAAGCATGAAATTTCATATAAACATTAAAAATGGGTTACTTATCAAATCTATCCGATTGAACATTAAAAATTCCAAGATGTAGCCATTTTCCAAGATGGCCGCCAAATTTGCCAAACTGAAAACAATTTGTACATATATTGGCCTATTATTGGGCAATCTGTGCACATAAGGTGTTTTTTCTTATGTTTTAAAGCATGCTGGAACAGATTATGATTGTTTTGGAACACTCAGATATGTCTTGTATGCATAAAGTAGCGGTTCAACGCATATTTTTACCTCTTTTCATAAAATGTGTAAGCAATTCTCAGTTAAACAATGAGAAACATGTTTATCTTTTGCTCATATCCTTGTGAGATATTGCTATAAGAATTCTTTCATATTTACAGCTGCTGGTATGTGCATGCACACAGAGCTGTGCAAGTGGGACCTGAGCTGATACATTTACATCGCTATCCACAGTCTTTCTTGCAAGAACACTTGGTCAGTTCTTGACAACTCGCTGCCCCAGTTAGCAGGACTTGGAATGTCTGATTGTGCTGCAGTTACCTGATTCCACCTTGATAGGCTGCACGCTTTACATGGTGGACTAGACCTGTCTTACATCACCACCACAAACCTTTCTAAGACACGGAGGTCTTCTTCACTAACTGATGTAAGACACTGACTGAGTTTAATGAAGGTACTGGAGAACTCGTTTAACACATTCCATGTTTACCATGCAGTCTTCTTACCTTTTTCAAGGAAGGCTGACACAACATCACAACCACCGAATGCATGGAAAAATGTGATTCTAGTGGCTTTTTCAGGCTCTATGTCTACAACTAACTCATGAACAGGAATCCATCTTGTATAAGTCCCTAAGCCCCATGACAATAAGAAATCCACATTTCTTCAAGACCAATGATATCTGTGTCATTGGCTTTTATGAGGACTCTTTTACTGCCTTCCATTACAGCTTGTCTTTCTTGTACAAAGAGGCGGGTATCTGCCTCTTCATGGGAGCATGGCATCAACTCTTCTAGAGGCGTATTATGGTTGCTAATGACATAGCAACAACTGACTTGGATGCTCCATGCTGAATTTGTGATTTATTATCTGTGCCATGTTAACTCATAACTGATGAAGGAGCTGCATATTCGATACTTCTATCATCAAGTATGGTTAGGAATTTTGACTAGTGTTTGAGCATATTCTGCCTTATTATTTTCTCAGCCTTGGCCAAATGAACATCTTCACTGTATTTGCCAACCTCAGCCAGGATGGAGCCTACATCCTCTTGGAATGCTAGCAAAACATCTCTTCCTTGATTGTGAGCTCCCAGTTGAGGAATATGTGAAACTAATTGGTTCTTAAGCCTAGTAGAATAAATTTTGTTTGATTTCGGCTAGGATTAGTCTCACTAATTCAAAATTTGACTGCAAGACATGCATGCAGTTTTTGTCTCATTGATGTATGTCACCAATTCAGAGAAAGCCAGTGAATATTCATCTTTTTTTCATGGTTCTTTGTGTTTTTTTCGTATCCTTTGCACTAAGATAAGCTCTTTCTCTATTGTACAGTGCAGCTCAGCAAGCAGGGTAAAATTTCACCTCTTGTGCCACTACATCTCTTGCACTAAGTTAGCAAGGGATCTTTTGTCACTGAGTCTTTTTGCACATTCATTGACGCTGTCACTGAGTTTCATTGTTATTGTTTGACGGAGAGCACTCTCTGGTGCTGGTTTGTCACACAAAAAGCATTCTGTTGTGTTTTTTGTGTCTCTTGGCTTTCATAGCACCTTACTTCGGCAACCTTCATCACTGTCAACTACAGAGGTGGTTGCTCTTTTTGGGGCTCTTTGCAACATTATGTTGCTCACCTAAATCTACAGCTCTCATGATATTTGGCAGTATTTTTCCTCATTGTCTCTGCAATACCATCTCCATCATGTAGTGTTTCCATATCAAGCCTTATTGGAAGGGCATTGATTGAGTTAAAAAGAGGAATATTCTTGGCTAATTTCCTGTAGCCATCTTTCTCTCTTCTAGTTGCGTTAGTCCTTGGAGATTTAAGTTCTTCCTTTTTATATCATGACACAGACAGCACATGGCCCAGGATTACTTTTAGGACCAATATTCATCGCCATTGTGGTACAGAGTCGAAGGTTTTTCCTTTTACCACTCTGTATCATGCGTACTTTCCTTCTATGAGATACAACTAGGTTTAATCAATTGATTGCCCTAACTTTAACCCCATTACCCTTGGCTCGGCTCTCCCACGCTGGTACATCCTGTCAATTCGGGTGAGGCTACCTAACCTTATTTGATGCTAATTAGGTAACACACGCACACACACACACACATATATATATATATATATATATATATATATATAAATTAATCTTTAATATAAGTTTCGTACTTAGTTGACACTGAGCCCCATTTTGAGTTTCACAGCAGTGTTGTCACCAGTGTGCCCTGGTGGTACATTGACATTTACTCTTCATAAGCATGTTTCATTTGAATGCTCTCCATTTCAGAGTTTTCAACACAAAATTCAGGTTCTACGTACTCAAAAACACGGAAATCAACACTAAAATCACCTGAATTGAGGAACACAATAAACTTTAAGTCCAAAAGGAAAATCTGACATCCACTTTTGGTGGCCATCTTGGAATTTTCATTGTCGAATCAGGGAGATTTGATAATTAACCCATGTTGAATCCTCATGCCAATTTTCAACAATTTGCCGCTCCTCTACCAGGTATCGTTGCCTCTGATGTAACTACTACTCGTATTACCTTTCACTCATTTATTATAATGAACTGTGAGTAACTAACAACTATTAAAAACTTGAAAATTGCGACCTCGACTACTAACTGCAGTAACAAAGGATATAGAGATGAATTTTTTACCATTACTACATTGATATTAGGTTTTGAGGTAATTAATATAAGTATAATCCTAGTTTAACGATAGGAGCTATTTAATCCTCACTTACATAGGATGTACTGTACAGTAAATGAAAGAAAACGTTTATCATAGTTATCCACATATCCATTATCATGAGTGAGATCTGATTAAGGAAAGGAACTTAACCTTAAATATTGTACACACCAATCAATAATTCAGGGATGAAGAAATGGTTCAGGGTGGGTGAATTATATCTGGAGTTCACTGCGACTCTCCAGGTTACAGGATTTATATCAATATTAAGCAGGTCCCACCTTCAGGAAGTTCTGGGTTGAGGCAGATAAATAACATGAGTATTGTCCTTTTTTTCGGGGGTTAGAATGGAGACTTAACTCATACATATCTATCATATTTAATTTCAGAAATGTAAATGGTGCCACCATATAAAATATATCATTGGACACTGAGGATGGAGTTTTCATTATTATTTGTCAGGAAAGGGGGAGTGTAAGAACTATTGTGTATTTTATAGATGGAAAATAGAGCAAGATATAATTAATACGGAGTAATATACAGTATAAGTAATAGAAACAGACCTGTTATTGTACTAAATTTTAGAAATTTATTGGAAAGAATATATATATATATATATATATATATATATATATATATATATATATATATATATATATATATATATATATATATATATTTATTATATATATATATATATATATATATATATATATATATATATATATATATATATATATATATATATATATATTTATTATAAGTAAGAAATCTGGAAATATGAAAGAAAGAAAGCACAGGCTGCAAACAGTGGAAAACTAGATTGATAAAAAATTCCAAATATATATTAGACAGAATGTTAGCTACATGAAAACTAACCTTAATTTACGTGCCAGTAAAATTAACCATCAAATTCTACAGTTTATTTGCTTTTGTATTACTTTTGGTAAACGATGTCAAGAGAGTGAAGTTGGTGTCAATCAAAGTTATTTTCACAGTCGTTTAAGTTTTATTATTACTACACAAGAATCACGTGACACAAACTGACGAAGAAGAATTCAGGAAACTTAGTAATGGTGTGTCTCATTTCTTTATGTTTACATTTATTTTCCATAACCTCTACCGCCACCATTATAACCGCCACCTCTGGAGCCGCCACTGCCGTAGCCACCGCCGCTACTTGAACCCCCATAACCACCGCTACCGCCGCCGCTTGAGCCACCATACCCACCACCACCGCCGCTGGAGCCGCCATACCCACCACCGCTACTGCTGGAACCACCATACCCTCCGCCACCACCGCTGGAGCTACCATACCCACCGTTGCCACTTTTGGAGCCACCATAACCGCCACCACCGCCGACTGAGCCACGATAACCGCCACCGCCATCACTATAACCTCTTCCACCACCACTATATCCGCCTCCACCACCACTATAACCGCTTCCACCACCACCTCCATGGCCACCACCATCACCACCACTATACCCTCCTCCGCTACCGCCGCCACTTCCATGCCCATCTGGCTTGGCGAGACTGGTCACAGCCAGGATCCCCACCACCAAGGTCACTAGCAACAGCTTCTGAAATTGTCAGAGATAAAATAATATTAGTAAGTTATTCTCATGAATTAAATAGTATTACAAATAAGTTCTTTTACCAAACGAAGAAGGGAATTGTTTATTTATGTGCATAAAACATGATATTTGTTTACAATCTTTGATATACAGTTTTCTTCAGTACAGACTTTACTACAATGAACCTGTACACCATTTGCTCATAATATAATTTTTAAATCTGTCCTGAACTGTACATTCACCTGTACCAGCAACTGCTGTAAATTACTTAATAAATTATGTCTTACCATACTGATGTTGGGAGGATCAAGTTCAGTTGTTGACTGGATGAAGAGGTGTATAGCTGACAGCTTTTATACCTCCCTCAGGTGATAGCTGACTGCATGACTGTTTCCTCATCACTCAGTTAAGCTCCAATTATCATGTTCGTTAGATAAACAATACGTTTTTTGATGTACCTACCTACTGCATATCTTTTGGACTTTCAACTTAAATGAAATACTCTGTGGGATTAAATGTTATGGTGTTCTGCTCTTTGACGGTATGGATTCCTGTCGTGTAATATCAAATCCTTACAATATTTTTTAAATGCATTTTTTTTAAATATCGTTATGTTCATTTGATTCAACCAATTGTGCTGCCTGAAAGATTGAAAATGACCACCCCTAGTCTCCATTATTACGCTCCTTTCGCATACTTGCTTTATATAGTTTCCCTTGAATGAAATGAAATGCGTTAATTATGCAATTAAACCTTAAAGGTGGTATGCCTATATTGACACCAGGACTTAGTAATGGTCACGGGTCATGTTTTATTCATTTACTACATATTGTTGATATGATATTACTCTCATAACTTGAGCCTTGGGGTGTGTTTACATGGCATATACCAAATGTTTGCGCAAATGATACCATCAATGTTAGTGTTAATGTTTTCGTTAATGTAAACTTCAATGTAAGCTAATATTGTTGTTAATGTTAGCATAAGAATTAGCATCAATGTTAACATCATTATTAGCGTATTGTTAATCAGTATTAGCGTCAAAGTTTGCATCAATGAATAAGAGTATCAATATCACCTCCTATTGTCCCTTTCTATTGAGGCGTGCGGTCATCCGGACACCAGAGGAGAGGCTTAATCAAACTCAAAAAACATGGTAATGTGATAAAATATTGACCATAGTTGCGTGAGTGTAGGGCTGGTCGTTCACCTTCTAGTAACGTAAGGGGATAATTTCTGTGAATTATTTACTGATCCTTTCAGGAAAGACCTTCATTCGGATCTGACGCAACCGAGAATGAAGGTTATACAGTACGTCATAGTTTGCAAAGATGCTAAGATGATGAACAATTTTGTATTATACGCCTATTTTATATTTATTAAAAGCTTCTATTACTACTACCACTTTTATTTTTGAAACGTGGCCTCCAGCCTCCCCCAATAGCCACAATTTCACCGTCATTTTATTACCTTAAAATTTAATATCCTAATACATAAGTAGCTATTCTAGCTGTGGTGAGTTAGTTGAGCCACAAATCTATGCGGCATTCAGTGACTGTTGCATCATAGTCAATATCTGCAACTGTTGTCGGCTTTAGGGCCGATGCCCTCGTTCCCCTGAGGCAGAGCAAAGCCGACTTAAGGAGAGAGAAGGACAGTCGACATCTCATCCAGGCTGTAACATTACTTCTGGGCTGCTGCTTCTGTTCGGATAGCACCTCCGCTAGTCTGGCGTAGAAACATCTTGCACTTGGTCCCATCCCACCAGAAGTTGCGAACACCAGAGAGTGAAGCTGTCTTGATCAACTTTCTGAATTATCTCCCCGTATGCCCTTATCTTGTCTTTCTCGTGCCTCCTGTGTGCATCATCGAGAGCTAAGTTACGGTTACATGCGGCCATGGGATAAAAAATCCTGATGTCGAAGAAGGCTCGCTGTCCCAACGTCCAGAATCCTCAAGCGCTGACGTCAACACGGGCTTCGTTGCATGTGTTTGAAGTCTTATGTTGGAAATTCTCACAGTCCAATGGAAGGAGGTTTGGTTCTACCCCGACATCACGGCAGATTTCCTTCAATATATTTGCTGTGAGATCCCTTACTTCGTCATGCCTTATGCATAAGAAGCCCCCTACTAAAACTACAACTACTACTTTTTTTTCCAGCATCCCCCAATAGCCACACCTTCGCCACGATTTTATTATCTTAATATTAAATATCCTAATACATAAGTAGCCATCCTATCTGTGTTGAATTAGTTGAGCCGCAGATCTATGCGGCATTCAGTGACTGTAGCCTCATAGTCAATATCTGCAGCAGTTGTCGGAATTGGGGCAGAAGCTTTCGTTCCCCTGAGCCAGAGCAAAGCCGATCGAAGGAGAGAGAAAGACAGTCGACACCTCATCCAGGCTGTAACATAACTTCTGGGCTGCTGCTTCTGTTCGGAGATCACCTCCGCGAGTCTGGCGTAGAAACATCTTGCACTTGGTCCCATCCCACCACAGTTTGTGAACACTAGAGGAGTGAAGCTGCATTGATCAACGTTTTAAATTCTCTCCCCATATGCCCTTCTCTTTTTATTCTCGTTCCTCCTATGTGCAGCATCGAGAGCTAGGTTACGGTGACATGCGGCCATGGGATCAGAAATCCTAATGACGAAGAAAGCTCGCTGTCCCCGCGTCCAGAATCCTCGAGCACTGACGTCAACACGGGCTTCGTTAAATGTGTTTGAAGTCCTATGTTGAAAGATCTCACCATCCAATGGAAGGAGGGTCGGTTCTACCATGACATCCCGGCAGATTTCCTTCAACATATTTGCTGTGAGGTCCCTTACTTCGTCATGCCTCATGCATATGAAGCCCCCTTTCTTGCACACCATGGCGTGATCGCCGTCATATGAAAAGCAACACACGCATTGGGAGGGCAAACCTTCTACTGGCCGACCGTACCTTAGAGCAATGGCATCTGAAAAATCTTGTATATTAAGACTACTACTACTACTACTACTACGAACAATAATAATAATAATAATAATAATAAAAATAATAAAAATAATAATAAAAATAATATAAATAATAATAATAATAATAATAATAATAATAATAATAATAATAATAATAATAATAATAATAATAATAATAATAATAATAATAATAATAATAATAATAATAATAAAAATAATAATAATAATATAATAGTAATAATAATAATAATGATAATAATAATAATAATAATAATAATAATAATAAAAATAATAATAATAATATTAATAATATTAATAATAATAATAATAATAATAATAATAATAATAATAATAATCCTAGATTTTTCCAAATACAAACAGCAACAGCTAAATAAAGAAAGACCTAAAAATATATTTAAATTCTTTATTAAGATTTAAGTATACACTCAATACTTAGCTTCAGCTTTATTTTAGGCAATACATTTGTCGGTAAGCAGGATTAACGTCGGCTTTTAATGAGTTATATTTCATTTTTCTTTTCTTAAGAAAATGTCTAGTATGGTAGAAGATTCACAAGTAATAAACTCAGTGATAAATATGTTGGTATTAAGTAGGTAGTGCCCCTACTAGCCGGACACAGCAGTCCAGCCTGTCACCTCTCCGCCCATCCATCATAAGAACTAGTTTATTCTTCTGTTTGGGACCAAAGCAGATGTCGGAGGCGGACGTAACTGTCGCCCAGGGTGCGGAACACTATGCCGGGTAACATTCATTGTTGCGTTTGTGCTAGCCAGAACCAAAATTCCACTAGCTGTGATTGTGCGAGAAACAACCGACCATGTGTGGTTTGCAGAAAGGGAAACAATTGTCGGAACCCATATGGCAGGGATCCGACAAGGAGGCCACGGTGGATATCACCGGGACCCAATCGCCCTATGATATCCTAAATGATAGCAGTGAGACTACTCAACCTGAAAATGTAGTACTAATAAACGCTGCTCCAATAGTAGCAGATGTCTACGAGGTGAATGAGAGACAGCCACCACAGTGAAATGGCATGCCGAGGGAAAATGCGGACATATGGGTTAAAGTAACTTACTCAGAAATTGCCAGGTGGTCGCCAGCTAACCTGTTTGAACCACCCAAGTGTGCGGCTACCAAAGAAATGATTCAGGAGATGATTCGCCTCATAACTGAGTACACTCAGGACTTCTTCCTTGCCCCTTTAGCTCTTCACATACTGACAATAATACTATATCTATTCTGTCAGAGGACACACATACAAAGACTAAGCACAAAGAAAATGCGGCAACAATAAAAAGAAGATTGACAATGTGGCAGAATGAGGCCCTTGATGATCTCCTATGTGAAGCAAAAACACTGCAGGAGAGACTAAAATTTACAGGAGACGGAAAGCAAAACACTGATGATGTTGCAAGAATGTTTGGAAACAAAATGCGTGTGGAAAAAGTGTCTTTGGTGGTAAGATCTCTCACAGAGGAATCCTTCGGCGGGGTTCTGCCAATAAACAGAGAGACATTAAAGCAACTGAAAGAAAAACATCCCCCTGTAAGTGAAGACTAAGTCATCAGGTTCAAGGGTGACTATATCCCACATAATGCTGTCCTGTTCGAGAAAATAATAGGAGGAATGGTGTGGAAAAAGGCACTGAAGACTCGAGGAGATACCGGCCTTTCAGGTCTGGATGCAAACGGTTGGAGAGTCATCCTCAGGACTAACAAGTTTGGTCCGTAGCAGGTGATCTCTGCACTGCCATTGCCGTCCTTGCACGAAAGCAGGCATCCTCGTGCTGCCAACACCTCCATGTTCTGACGGCCTGCCGCTTCATTCCCCTGGATAAGAATCCAGGATGTAGGCCTATAGGGGAGGGGAAAGTACTGAGGCGGATCATCGGAAAATGCATAATGGAGGTGGTAAAGGATGATGTCAGGGCAGCAGCAGGGAACCTGCAAGTTTGTGCTGGCAACCAGGCTGGAGGGGAAGCTGCCATTCACGCCATGAAAACGATATTTGAGCAGCGTGATTGTGAGGCCGTTCTCCTGGTTGACGCTTCAAACGCATTCAACATACTTAACCGCAGGGCCGCACTGCACAACATCAAGATCAAGTGTCCAATGGAGGAAACTGCAGCAGGCCTATTTCCCCAAACTAGACAATCCCTTTTATAACCAACCAGAATCGCTCATATATCCGTCCTACCGATATATGAAGCTATCCAGCATGTTCATGATGATGTTTGGTAGGTAACTTGTTTCAATCATCCACTACTTTAATTCCAAACCATTGTTTACCTATCTCGCGCCTAAATCTAAATTTATCTAATTTAAAACCATTGCTTCCAGTTCGTTCCTCGTTGGAAAGTTTAAGTACCTTTATTATATCGCCTTTCTTTAACCCTGATTTTCATTTATACAACTCAATCTTATCGCCCCTCACTCTACGTCTCTCGGGGGAGTACAAATTCAGATCATTTGATCTGTCTGTATGCTTTCTAAGGATTCGATATCAGTCTGTAGCACAGTAACCTAACCTAACCTGCATAATCCAAGTGAGGTCTCATAAGCTCAAGATATACTTTTAAGATAACCTCGATAGTTTTGTAACTAACACTCCTTTGTATAAACCCAAGTACTTTGTTAGCCTTGATCTTAGCAAATACGCATTGTCGCCTTGCTCATTGCTTATCTGATATCTGGTTTCTCTGTTCACATATCATAGAGTAAGAAGTTCACAATTGTCCACGCCAAATTTCATCTGCCATTTTTCAATCCATGCGATACATCATGAACAAAAACATTTGAGATAAGCACAATTAAATTCTGTCTAGGTTTATATTATCAGTTAGTGAGCACGTTACCCCCCACTATTATAATTTTCATAGATCTTCCTTTTTCACACCTCAGTGACCCTGAGTTCCTTAATCAGTATCAATGTTCCCACAATGATGATGCCTTTCTACAAAGCTCACTAGGTTACACCAACCCAAACTGTAACTATTACTTTCCTGACTCTCCCGAGTTTAGTTCTAGTCTACTACTACCTCATACCTTCTCCTTATTGAGCCATAACATCAGCAGTATTCCCCTTCATCGAGATACCTTTTTAGATCAGTGTTTATCTTCTATTGCCCACAAATTTGATGTACTTGGGTTCTGTGAGACCAAACTCACTAACGATATTGACCATTTGTATAACATTCCTAATTATAATAGGCACTGTATCAACACGTCACGACACAGTGGTGGTGTCGCCATATATGTTCATATCAAGTATAACACTTCTGTAAGAGATGATTTAAAGGTTCAGGAGGAGTACATGGGGAGTGTTTTCATTGAATTACGTAACGACACACGAAATATCCTAGTAGGAGTAACCTACAGAAGATCCCACACAAATGTAAGGAATTTTCTTGATAAATTTTAGGAGCTTATCACTATCATAAGTTCAGAGATGAAACATTGCTACATTACAGGAGATTTCAACCTTGATCTCTTAAAATCAGAAGCCTACACCTCAGGCGACAGTAAGAAAACCTGGAATGTCATAAATTCTATTCAGAACAGGAACACTCAGACTTCGGCCCCCAATCAGCATTTTTGATAAATGATTCAGTTGTAACGGAACCCTCCCCCATTGCCAACCACTTCAATTAATATTTTATTAATGTTGGCAAAAATCTTGCAGAGAGCATCCCTAATCACCATGAGGAATTTAGAGCCTACCTGCAAAACAGACAGCAAAATGAGCTGTTCTTATCCCGTCACAGCAGATGAATTACTGGCCATCATAAAAATGTCCAAAGATGCAGCAGCAGGCGAAGACAATATACTAATGAGCATCATTAAAAAAGTAGCCTACCTATTACTTACCTATTCTCCTACACGTTTGTAACTCCTCCTTCAATAGTGGTGTCTTTCCGGATTAACTGAAAATTGCTAAAGTACACCCTGCATATAAAAAATCTGGGGACAAGGGTCTCTTCAAGAATTACCGCCCAATATCAGTCCTCCCAGCCGCCAGGTAGATACTGGAAAAGCCTGTATGTAATGAATAAATTCTATTGCAATACTGACATCTTACCATTCGGTTTTGGATTTAGAAGCTAGAAGGTCAGCTAAGTTGCCTATACTGTCTTTTGTGTGGCTTATCTTGATTCCTTGCAGTGACAGTCAGTTTCTGGTGATGCCTTCTTGAGACTCTCTGGCTTTTCAAAACTGCTCAATCGCCACCATCCTCCTTTTCAAAGCTTGAAGCATTGCAGGTTAGGGGCCTGTCCCACAGATTGGTTTACCTCTTATCATTGAAACTTGGACCCCTATTACCATCAAGTAATACCACAGGTATAGCTCATAAAACAGATACTGAGTTATACAGGGTTATTGGTGAGAGAAGCGCTGGAGAAACAACAAATGATCGTCAAAAGTCATTGACGGTGCGGTATCATGTGTCACGCTGTTGGTCACTCTCACGGCAATGAAAGAAATCTATCATGATCTTGTTTACCAACACCTGATACACTGTCACACACTATGGTGTGGCCTCTGGCTCTTCAAAAACACAATCTCTGTTTGATGGTTACAAGTGTTCCCCGAAGAATGCAGTGATGGGTAGGGAAACACCGGGTAACACTGAAGTCCGGTTATTATGGATGAGAGAAATACAAGTGGTGACTTGCGTGTGCCATGCACGGCTCACACAGTCAGACTGAGACTGCCTTGCCATATGGCAGCCTCGGGGCAATGTTGCCACATAACATGTGCAGTGTTGCCACGTAATTATATTTATAAATGCTACTCGGCACAGTAGCTTATTTACAAGGTTGCTACTCGGCACAGTAGCTTAGATGCATAACCTACATCTCCCTCCCCCCTCACGCTCAGAGTCTTTGTCTTGAGCGGACTTCTTAGTCCTAAGTCGCTCCGAGTGTCGAGGTGCACTGTGGGGCGGATCCTCGTGAGGTGCAGGTGACTCGTCCTCGGTCAGGGGGCCAGCAGCAGGGGGTGGGACTGGCCGGACGAAGCGGCGGTTCCTCCACCAGACACGGCCGCTCGGCATCCTGACCTTGTAGTCCCATGACCGGCCGACGCCCATCACTATGCCCACCTTGTCCCAACGGGTCGTCGTCGGGTCCTGGACGCGGACAAGGGCACCAATCTCCACTGGCTGAAGAGGGCGGGCACAGTCGTCATACCGAGCCTTGGCGTCCTGGGCACGTGTAGCGGCGCGGCGGTCGCAGCTCTCGGCTCTGGTCTGCCAGTCCTTCGCAAAGGCCTTGGTGTGTGCAGGAACGCAAGAGCGGAGAGGGTGACCATAGAGGATCTGGGCAGGGGAGCGTCCTGTGTCGGTGGGAGTGGACACGGGTTCTGGGCAGCTTTGTGTGGCAGCACCAGGCGCGTCGCTCGTTGATTCACGCACCCTGCTGGCGGTGTACCGAGCAGCGGGGATCTGCTCGGGAAAGTCTCTGGGCACCACGCCTAACTCCTTGCAGTGCTCCCACGGCAACAAGGGTGTAGCGAGAGTAGACTGCACGTCGATCCATCCGTGACACGACTTGTCGCCGTAGGTGATCTCTGTTTGAAAGGAGCCCAGAGCGTCTGGCATCTGGGAACCGTCAGCATTGTAGTACTGCAGCTGCGGCGGTGGTCCCAGGTCGCGTTTGGTGAGGCCCTGTTTCTGGAGGTGCTTCAACCCAATCACCGTAGTATCAGCGCTGGTGTCCGGTATCACCTCGATGTGACCCGACACATCACCGTGTGTTACGGAGACGCGGATGGTGGGGGAAGGGGTTGCCCTGGGGCGTGTGGTCGATTCCACCCTCCTGATGTGACTTCGCTGCTGCTTGGGACTGCGTGGGCCATCTGGAGGGGGCTGCGTGCGAACCACCCCGAGGGAAGTGCGCTGCTTTCCTCCTCGTCTCGGGCTTTTGGGCTTGGGTTGGCGGCAGCACTTGTCGTAGTGTCCATAGCGACCGCAGGCCTGACACTTGTGGCCTCGTGCAGGGCACCTGTCTGTGTTAGACCAGTGGCCCTTACGGTCACATCCACGACACAGTGCGTCGGTGGCTGGGCAAGTCTTGGGGCCATGCTGCTTTCCACAGCTGCCATAGGAAGCACTAGGCGGAGGCGTGGAAGAACGTGCGGCAGCTTTCACGTTGTTGGCCGCCTTCTTACCCTTCTTGTACTGTGAGATAGGTCTCGCAGCAGGAGGGGCCTGTAAGGCAGAGGTGGCGAACTTGGTGGCCTCGTACGACCGACATTCAGTCAGTACCACCTGGAGTGTGGAGGAAGCGTCCAGGGGGATGAGTCGCTGCACCAACTCTTCCTGCCTGACACCTGCCAAGATCCCGTGCTTGATCCAGGCTTCCTCACATTCCCGGCTGTGCGCCTTGCAGACGTCGATCTCCTCTGACAAACTTTTCAAGCGTACAAAAAAGTCGTCAAAGGATTCGTTCTCCGCCTGCTTGCAGCTGGTGAA
>NW_024747186.1:0-17794 GCF_018991925.1 Homarus americanus
GGTGGCCGTGTTAAGGTAATAACTAAGACACAGAATAACTAACGTGGCCGTCTTGTTTATTATTGTTAGTAAATGTTAATTTGTGGGCCTTCCTCCCTCCCTCGTGGTAAGTTAACATTATGGGTGGCCGTGTTAAGGTAATAACTAAGACACAGAACAACTAACGTGGCCGTCTTGTTTATTATTGTTAGTAAATGTTAATTTGTTGGCCTTCCTCCCTCCCTCGTGTTAAGTTAACATTATGGGTGGCCGTGTTAACTAGACATAGTACAGTAAGTAAATTGGATGTGTGTACCGCCAGTAAGGCCGTGGGCTGGTTAACAGGGTCCGACTAATTACCCAAATATAGCCGCAATGAAGTCAAATAATGGTCCTAGATGAATAAATCGGACTGCCAATCACTTCTCGACTAGTATTTGGTGTCAGAAAGTCACAAAAAAATGGTAAACTTAATTTAATCTCAGTTAATAGATCGAGTGCATGTACCTAACCTAACCTCGACTAGTATTTGGTGTCACGAAGTCACAAAAAAATGGTAAACTTAATTTAATCTCAGTTAATAGATCGAGTGCATGTACCTAACCTAACCTCAACTAGTATTTGGTGTCACGAAGTCACAAAAAATTGATAAACTTAATTTAACCTAACCTAACCTAACACAACTCAGATTAAATTAAGTTTACCAATTTTTTTTACTTTATGACACCAAATAATAATCGAGAAGTGATTCACAGCCCAAATTACGCTTGTACGACCATCATTTGACTTCATTGCGGCTACATTTGGGTAATTCCTCGCTCCCTCGGGACATGCACGTGATCTATTAACTCAGATTAAAGTAAGTTTTCCAATATTTTGTGACTTTCTGACACCAAATACTAGTCGAGGTTAGGTTAGGTACATGCACTCGATCTATTAACTGAGATTAAATTAAGTTTACCATTTTTTTGTGACTTCGTGACACCAAATACTAGTCGAGGTTAGGTTAGGTACATGCACTCGATCTATTAACTGAGATTAAATTAAGTTTACCATTTTTTTGTGACTTTCTGACACCAAATACTAGTCGAGAAGTGATTGGCAGTCCGATTTATTCATCTAGGACCATTATTTGACTTCATTGCGGCTATATTTGGGTAATTAGTCGGACCGGGTGTAACACTCGTTTTGTACAGATCTCTGTGGATGTCGATCACGAATCCAGGAAAAAAGTCACAGAAAGGCACGGAAAAACCTAACTTAACATAACTTAACATAGGTAAATTTGCATTGTCACACCATTCTCTGTTATAAAGTCAAAAATATATTTTCTATTGTATTTGTGTGTGTTTAGACCGAATATGACCTACATTTCTGGCGGAAATTAGCCGTTTTTTTTCGATTCTTTTCCGTTGGACGTTTCCCGAAAAATTCATGGCAAAATACACCAAAAAACACTAGAAAAACAAAAACCAAACCTAACTTAACCTAACCTAACCTAACCTAACTGACTCTCATCATGTGATGGAATCACCTATTTCTTACCTTATTGGCATGGTTCTTGTTCGTCGTTGCATTCTGGGACTCTTACCCAACGCCACATATGTTGGACTTTGCGATATTTACATTGTCTTCCTCTTAGTACACTTTACTGAGGTTGGAAGAACACCATGCGATCAAAAAAATGCGATAGTTTCTACGTTTGTTTTCCAAAAACTCCCAATCAGCTCCATATACTTTTAAGTGACACCATGGTCGGAACTGAACTTGAATTTCAAAATATGAGAGACCCAAAATAAAACTCGAATTTGATTGGGCCAAATATACTGCGAATTAAACCCAAAATCATTTTAATTGGTTCTAAAAGCAAAAACACTTTTCATTGGTTGCGTGACGTGTACGGGAACGCATGCGCGTGATGATTTATGAAGGAGACACGCAGTGTTGGATGTGCGGCAGGCGATAATGGAGGAAAATTAATGGAAGAAAATGGAGAAAATTTTGGATATGCTATCTCCGTTATTATACATTTCCACCGGTAATGTAATAGATGAAAATTATCTTATAATTAGACATCTTATTTGAATGTGATAATAGATTAGTGGTTGGAATGAACCTTAACCTAACCTAACCTACGTGCAACCATCATATATATATTGTGTTGTCAATATGTAATAATAGTAATAATAATGAAAACTTGCAGTTACTGAAAGATAAGAGAGAGAATCGGACAAGTTGTAGCAGGTCGACAACAGCTGACGTGGCCGTCTTGTTTATCATTGTTAGTAAATGTTAACTTGTGGGCCTTCCGCCCTCCCTCGTGGTAAGTTAACATTATGTATGTGTGTATGTATGTATTTATATATGGCGGTGTTAACTAGACACAGTACAGTAAGAAAAGTGGATATGTGTACCGCCAGCAAGGCCATGGGCTGGTAACACTCGTCTTGTACAGTTCTCTGTGGATGTCAATCACGAATCCAGGAAAAAAAGTCACAAGAAAAAAAGTCATAAAAAGGCATGGAAAAAACCTAACCTAACTTAACCTAACTGATAAATTTGCACTTCCACCTCCCACTCTGTTAGAAAGTCAAAAATATATTTTTCTAGTGTATTTGTGTGTTTAGACCGAATATGACCTTCATTTCCGTCGGAAATTGGCCGGGTTTTTTTTTTATCGATTTTTTTTCGTGACTTTTTCGAAAAATAAATAATGGTCAAGCGAATAAAAAATACACCATAACGCACTAGAAAAACAAAAACCAAACCTAACCTAACTGACTCTCACCATATGATGGAATCACCTATTTCTTACTTTATTGGCCTGGAGACCAGGTTCTTGTTTGTCGTGTGATTCTGAGATTCTCAACCAATGCCACATATGTTGGTCTTTGCGACATTTACATTGTCTTGCTCTTAGTACACTTTACTGAGGTTGGAAGAACACCATGCCTTCGAAAAAATGCTATAGTTTCTTCGTTTTTTTCCTCAAAACTCGCAATCAGCTCGATATACAGTAATTTAAGTGACACCCATCGCAGACTTCCATGGGCGGAACTGAACTTGAATTTCGAAATATGAGAGACCCAAAATAAAACTCAAATTTGATTGGGTCAAATATACCGCGAATTAAACCCGAACTCATTTTAATTGGTTCCCCCCCCCCAAAAAAAACGCTTTTGATTAGCTGCGTGACGTGTACGGGAACGCATACGCGTGATGATTTATGAAGGAAACACACAGTTTGAGAGGTGAGGTAGGCAATAAATGGTGGAAGATTAATGGAAGAAAATCGAGAAAATTTTGGATACGCAATCTCGGTTATTATACATTTGCGACGGTTATGTAATAGATGAAAATTATCTTATAATTAGACGTCTTATTAGAATATGATAATAGATTAGTGGTAAGAATGTGGAATGTTGAAATGCAATTATACCACCTAACCTACATGCAATGCCATCATATATATATTGTGTTGTCAATGTGTACAAGTCATGTGACTTTTTCCTGTGAACTTTATTTCCATCCACCGTCAGTCACACTGGTTGCACTCTAACTCGGCCCATCGCCAACTCGGATGGTATTATTGCATTTCCGCACACAATATTCCCATCCCTAATCTATTATCATATTCTAATAGGATGTCTAATTATAAGATAACTTTCATCTATTACATTACTTTCACAAATGTATAATAACGGAGATAGCGTATACAAAATTTTCTCTATTTTCTTCCATTAATCTTCCGCCATTATCGCCTCCCACACTGCGTTTCTTCTTCATAAGTCATTTTTGGCCCAATTAAATTTGATTCTTATTTTGGGTCTCTCATTTCCAAATTCAAATTCATTTCCGACCATGGAACTCTGCGATGGGTGTCACTTCAATTATATGGAGCTGATTGGGAGTTTTGGGAAAAAAACAAAGAAACTATAGCATTTTTTAGATCTGATAGTTTTCTCCTGACCTCAGTAAAGTGTCCTAAGTGCAAGAATGAATGTAAATATCGTCTAGACCATCATATGTGGTATTGTGGTAACTCTTCCCTTATCCCAAAGACAAAGAAAAGACGGCCAATAAGGTGAAAATTTTGGGATTCCATCATATGGTGAGAGTCAGTTAGGTTAGATGAGGTTAGGTTTATGTTTTTATAGTGTTTTATGGTGTATTTTGTATTCGCTTAACCATTATTTTTTTCGGAAAACGTCCCACAAAAAAAAGCGATAACAAAAACCGGCCACTTGCCGACAGATATGAAGGTCATAGCCGATCTAAACAAACATAAATACACTGGAAAATCATATTTTTGACTTTCTAACAGAGTTGTGTGAACTTATGCAAATTTACCACTCGGATCAACTCGGCCCATCTCGGATAACCAACTCAGGACCAGGGCTGCCGCTCATCCGACTGTACGTGGCCGGACTCCACCCGCAGTACGATGCCCCCTACACTATTGGTTTTACTTACGATTCCGGCGGCCAGACCGGGGAGCTGAGAATCTGTCGGCGCCAGATTTCTTCCTTCCATCCCACAGAAAAGTAAAAGTTTGCACATTTTTGCATGAATGATAAAAGTACAATGATAAAAAGCAGCACAGATTGTAAAGGGAGGGAATTGATTTGTTCTTAATATATTATTGTACATGTGTGGAAGAGGTGATATAGTATTAACGTACATATGTGGAAGAGGTGATATAGTATTAACATACATATGTGTAAGAGGTGATATAGTATTAACATACATATGTGTAAGAGGTGATACACAGTGAAACCTCGCTTTACGCAGTCAATTGAACCCACGGAGGCCCGTGTAAAGCGGGAAACGCGTAAAGTGAACCACAGAACATACAGGGAGTTCTGCTATAACGCGTGTTTTGACAACGCGAATTGTCTCTAACGCGATTGATGAATAGAGGAACAATATTTGTAAAACGCGTTTGCTCTAACGCGATTCCAGCGATTCCACTCGAACGGTGTCATGGTTTTGGGTGTATCGGTGGTGGTAGGAGTGGATTATATTATATAAAGATAATAATATGTCGTATTTCTTATTTCTTACCGTAGAGTTCGATACCTTCACACTGGTTACTTACAGGAGATTATGGCGTATCTACGTAGAAGTTCACTCCACCACTCGACATTCCATGATTTATACTTGATAAATAATGATTTAATGAATTCATTTAATTTTCAACATCCATCTAAGTTATTGGTTATACTTTGTCATAACCAATCAGTCATTACCTTTAGTAATAATAAGATAGGATCACAGATACAGGCAGATAATTGCACTTACATTTATTTGTCAAGCTTCCATACAATGATTTACAATTTGCATGGATACATGATTCGCTCACGTTCACGCTGTAATAAAATTAATCTTCTAAAACAGGGAATTTCCAACTTGGGGACACATGTGATTACTCTACTGTGGGTATGACTTAACAGAGTCTAATTCTTCAAGTGATACATATACTGCCAGCCTGGATTGCTTTTGTTACAACCAGGCTTCATCACAAGAACTTCTTTCCACGGCCATAACAACAAAATGTACTCTTGGGTTACCACACATTGTCTCGCGTCACTGACAGTCACTGTAGACGGTTATCGCGGCAAGGAGAACTGGTAAGCGTGACTTGAATTAACCATTTAGGTGCAATAGTCCAGCCTGGATTGCTTTTGTCGCAACCAGGCTTTCACGCGTGATATTTCCACGGGGATAACAAACCTAGGTTATCAAACTTAGTCTCGTGTCGATCACGGTCACGGTAGACGGGTGTCGTGCAGGAGAACTCTGTAAGCGTGAATTAATTAACCATTTACTGTAGGTTTGATCGGCCAGCCTGAATTGCTCTTGTCGCAACCAGGCATCCACACGTGATATTTCCACGGGGATAACAACCTAGGTTAACACGCTTAGTCTCGTGTCGACGAGGGTTCACAGGAAGGAGTGGCGGTGGAGGACTCTGTGTGGTGTGGTGTCCCGCCCCCTTTCAGGAGGGAGAGGATGGAGACGACGTCTTAACTAACCCATGGCTCAGGGGATACTACTTAAAATGAGATTTTTGGGTGTGAAGCGATGAACAGTACAACACTGTTTCACTGCCCACCCCCCCTAAAGGCTGGCTAACATACACTAATTGAAAAATGCATGTCCCAGTTATGCCTCGCCGGGCGTCTTATCTCTGGTAAAACAAACTTTGGAGCTGGTTGCGTGGGTAAGCCTAACACAACCCATGACAAACGTTTGTTGTGGCTTGGCGCGGGGTTATGCAGTGTTTACAGTTCACGTTCGACATCACATGTTCAATTGATTTATGTGTTTTGCTTGTGAACAATTGCAGAAATAATTTACCATATATCTCGGCCTATAAGAAGGAATTTGAACCATAAAAAAATTAGCCCAAAGTTAGGGGTCGTCTTAGGCACCAGATATAAAATTCTTACCTCTTAAATATTGCGGTTTAGCGTGTCAAGAGTGGTGATGGAAACATCGTAAACCACTCAAGGTCCTTCCACTAATTATTTTATACTGAAACTTACGTTTGGGAAGCTGGATTAAAATGAAGATTACTGGTATATTAGAATAATAAAAATGTTGTCATGGGTTGCGTTGGGCATCCCGCACAACCCATCCCAAATGTTTGTTTACGGTAGAGATAAGGTAACCGGCCAGCCATGACTGGGACATGTAGGGGGGGCAGGCCAGTGAGACAGTGGTGTACTGTTCATCACTTCATGCCTCAAAAAAACCAATTTAGCCAGTAGGCTTTAGACCTTGGCTTAGAGAAGACCTCCTGCTCCGCGGACTTAAGATCAGGGGCCATACAGTCCTACCAGTGCTACGGGTCTGTGTGTGCAAATCCCCGAGATTTTTGTTAAGTCCAGCGACAAGTTAACACATCCTGTAAAGGAAGTGATCAATGGTGAGGGCCTGTTTGCTACAAGAGCACTCCAGGCCGGCCTAATAGATCTAAACGATTAATTCACCAGGTTGACAACTCTCCCTTATAACTTACGGTACTGTGGCGTGAATGTGAGTGACTGACCTATCCATGCAAATTATAAGTCCAGTGTATGGAATTGTGCCAAATAAACGTAAGTGCAATCATCTGCCCGTATCTGTGATCCCTCTATTATCATTATTACCAAGGGTAATGACTCATTGGTTATGACAAAGTATAACCAATAACTTAGATGGATGTTGGAAGTTAGTGGAATTCACTAAATCATCATTTATCAAGTACATAACGCATTGCATGCCGGAAGCAGAGCAAAATTCTACGTAGTGATACACCATAATCTCTTGGGTGAGTAACCAGTGTGAAGGTATCCGAGTTCTACGGTAAGAAAGCCACTTTCCTGCATTTAAAACGTAACATACACACAATTGCAGGGCCTCAATTGTTTCTCTTACTTTGACAACAAAATATATATATATATATATATATATATATATATATATATATATATATATATATATATATATATATATATATATATATATATATATATATATATATATATTTATATATATATATATATATATGTTTGTGTAATAAATGTATGTAGTAAGTACATACCGGTAACCTTTTTCACTCAAATCCTAATGAAACACCACAATTAGAATACGGTGGTTGCTCTTGAACCACTTGTTGTATAAATAGTCGGAACACAGTCACACCACCGAGACGAGGGAACACTCCCACCACCGATCGTCTCGTGCGAAGCAAGCGTATAAATGAAAGAAAATACTTGCAGTGTGTTTAATATGTTACAGTATATTATAAATAAATAAATAAACAAATAAATCGGTAAATCCATTTCAAGTAAATGGAAAAATTTTACTCGACACCGACATTAGTTCCAGTTACCGGTAAATAGCAGACGCTTCAGTGACGTCACTAGTGTTTACACTACACCAGCGGGTAACATTTGATGACATTACTTGAAGTGAATTGGCCTTATTTTAAAAAACCAAGGATGGTTGGTAAAGGACTACTGAGTCATTGGGTAAGTGTCACATTTGGGGTACTGGTCTTATACAGCGAATAGAGCTCAAAAGCTAATTTTTAAATGGAAATTTGGGGGGGGCCGTCTTATGCACCCCGACGCCTCATAGGCCGAGATATACGGTAGACAATACTGTACATTATGCTTCCAATATCTTCCCAGGCAGTAGAATCTCCCTGTTTGGTAGCTGCCTAAAACTTTTAGTAATATTACTTTGATACAACATGATAAATTAGACAAACAATGAAAATAAACAAACAAAAGTTATTTACCAAGACCTTCTCTCTCAGAACAGAGGGTAACAGATGGAGAGGAGATAAGGAGGCTATTTATAGCCTATCTTTGTGTAGGAAGTCGACCACACTAGAAATAATTCATTTAAAATTTATATTTTTTGCATAGAATATTCAGTCCATGACTGCGATTATGAAATATATATATATATATATATATATATATATATATATATATATATATATATATATATATATATATATATATATATATATATATATATATATATATATATATATTTATTTATTTATTTATTTATTTTAGGGTGATCCTTATTTTTCAACTTTGGAATTTTTTACCACAGACCCTGCTAAAAGTGTATTATAAATAAATAAATAAACAAATAAATTCAAATTCCCTAATCATCCTGTGTTATATACAGAAATACTTGAGTCCCTGAGCGAGTACACAAAAAGAAAACGGAGGACTAAGACATCCTGAAGTGGATAGAGAACGGACATCTCTACTGGAGGACTCAAACGTTTCTCATGTTTTGTGGGCGCTCTAGCATAATATGAATATGTAAATTATAGTTTACATATACAGTGGTCCCTCGGTTAACGAGCACAATTCGTTCCAGCAGGTTGCTCGTTAACCGAAACCATTGTTTCAATGGGTTATTGGGTAATTGGTTCCAGCTCACCAAAAATTGCTTAAATTCAACAAAAAAGGTAGAAAAGTACAGTACACTTATTTTGAGGTGTGTATGTAGAAGGCTCCTGGATGATGATGGGAATTAGAATGGGGGTGGAGGAGAAGGGAGAAGAGAAGGCATTTGGGTGGAAGAGAAGTCACCCCATGGCACCATTTCACCCATAATATTTTAGTTCTCTTGGTGTATTTCAAGATTAGTTTCTTGAAATCAACACTGCACTGCATTATATATTGTCAATATGTAAAATATATTTCAAAATGACCAATAATTTGCTTGGAAACACAGAAAAAAAGTGTTTAGTTGAAGAGAGTCTCAAGCAAGATGTTACCTCCACTGAAAACAGAGAGAGACTAACGCCTGTCTGGTGTGTTAACAGGCTGGATGGCACGCCAGAAACTAGTTTCTTTACCTTCAATTATGTTCAATAATTGTTAAAATGACTAAAAAAGTTAATATTAAACTTTTAAAATTATTGAATAGTATAAACTTCTTGATATTTACTAAAATAGTAAGGAATTTAAGCCCTAAAACCGATTACTGTATTGGCGGACTAATACTACAGCTGGTGGACCGCCAAATGCAACCGAAAACATGTGGAAGTCGGCTCGTAAAAAACTCGTTAATCGAGAGATTGCTCGTTAACCGAAGTTAAGAATCTTATGGAAGGTAAATCGTTAACCGAAATCTCGTTAACCGAGGCGCTCGTTAACCGAGGGACCACTGTACGTATAATAAATAACAATGGTCCAAGTACTGAGCCTTGGGATACCCCACTAGTGACGTTACTCCAATTGGATTTAGTGCTGTTAATGCTGACTCGCTGTTTCCTG
Organism: Homarus americanus; assembly: GCF_018991925.1. Lineage (NCBI taxonomy): Eukaryota > Metazoa > Arthropoda > Malacostraca > Decapoda > Nephropidae > Homarus > Homarus americanus. The sequence goes on from NW_024747186.1 coordinate 9,777, forward strand.
TCCTGTAACCATGCTCTAATCCATTTTAGAATACAGTCTCTCCTCGACTTACGACGAGGTTCCGGACTGATGACCAGGTCGTAAGTCGAAAATGCGAAAATAGTACATAGAAATTCTAAAATTAAATACGGTACAGTAAAAGTAATCAATAATGAAAATTTATTAAAGTGTTACTGTGCACTTACCTTTAATGTATTCAGCTGAATGAACACGGGGGCTCAATAATTTTTTTATTAAACATGGAGACTACATTAATTGTATGAAGCAGAGGAGGAGACAGGGCTGGGTGGGTCATCAATTTCGCTTTCTTCAGACAGGCTAACATACTTGCTTGTTGAAGGTATTGGACCATCTTTAGGGAGGGAAGAGGCAGCAGTGGTGGGGCGTGAGGAGGCAGCACTGGGGGACTTCTTAAAATATATGTCCAATTTAGACTGCACAGTTTGCCTTTTCTTTTCATTGTAAATCTCCCTGTAGCAAGCAAGTGCATCTTGGATCATTCTGTCAACTTTTGCAAAACGCTCAAAATTTTGATCCATTTCTTCAAACATTTGCATCCCCATATTAATAGTAGCAAATGCCTCTGCCTTGTCCTTAAAAATTGTTGATATCGTCGAGTGAGAGAAGCCAAGGTCGCGTGAAATGGTTGCTACCGTTTTTCCATTTGCTTATTGCATTATTATTTTAATTTTCGTCTCAAAAGTAATTGACTGTCTCCTTTTCTTATCAGCACCATGAGAACTCTCACTTTTACGCTTGCCAGCCATTTTAAAGGGAATTAGAAACGAAAATTTTGTCAGTACACAGCGCGATCACTAACAACAACAACAACGGCCAAACACCAGCTGAGCGGGCTATGGTGTGGATGCTGTACACACACGAGTCGGCCCAGCCCACGCTGTCGTACGGGACGGAAATGTTTTGGTACTAGAAAATACGTAATTTGAAAAATATTTTATACGACTACGGCGGTCGTATGTCCAGGTTGTCGTAAGTCGAGGAGTACCTGTATCTCCTCCAATGCCATGAGCCTCCACTCCTCTTATTAGTCTTTCGTGTGGGACTCTGTCGAAGGCTTTACCAAAGTCAATATATACTACATCATAATCATGCCCCTCGTCCACTAATTCGAAAACAGCTGAAAATATTGTTAATAGATTAGTTAGACATGAATGCCCACTTGTGAAGCCATGTTGGGAATCATTGATCAACTTGTGCTTCTCCGGGTGATTTCGAATAGAGTTTGAAAATATTGCTTCTAAATGGAAAGGCCCAAGAAGGCCATTGCCAAGGGTGACAAGAAGAAGAAGCGCAGGAGGAAGGAAAGCTACAGCATCTACATCTACAAGGTACTGAAGCAAGTGCACCCCGACACAGGAGTCTCCTCCAAAGCTATGTCCATCATGAACTCTTTCGTGAACGACATCTTCGAGCGCATCGCTGCCGAAGCTTCCCGCCTGGCGCACTACAACAAACGCTCCACCATTACAAGTCGGGAAATCCAGACAGCTGTCCGACTCTTGCTGCCCGTTGAACTGGCCAAGCATGCCGTGTCTGAGGGCACCAAGGCTGTCACCAAGTACACCTCTTCCAAGTAAGAGGTTACTTGTGCACAACAAACACGCCATCCCACTACTACAACTTAATCGGCTCCATCGGAGCCACAGTTACATGTTAAAGAGACAGTTACCGACAGTGATATATTGAGAGGGAAATAAATAAAAAAAAAATTATAATAATCTGCATTCTCTATTGGCGTAGAAACCGGACTAAATCGAAACATAATAAATAAATAAATAAATTCTGCGTGGAGTAGTTGTACACCCACTGCAAAGTGACATACATGGAGTGTGTTTGGGCTTCATTTCTTGTTTGCAGCACGCCTATTTCATGTAAACAATTTTTTTTTTTTTATTTTATTGTATGTTCTTTTATTTTATTTATTTATTTACTTACTTATTCTTTATATATTTATTTGTTACTAGCTCTTGTTTGTTGCACCCACCCACCTCCCGAATTGATGACCTACTATACAATCGTGCATGCACGAATGTTACCAACTTACCGTTAGGCGATTTGGGTAACCGAAATTAACGCTCGCCTACCACCAACCATTTCGATTGTCATGAAAATTATCTTCAGAACAGTTCTTTGGCCCTGAGAAGGGCCGAGTTATAGATGTCTGGTAGGTTTTGTTGTGCTTTTTGTTTTTCCCCAAGGAAGAGGACTTAAGCACGCTCTCCGCGGATGCGCCGGGCCAGCTGGATGTCCTTGGGCATGATGGTAACGCGCTTGGCGTGAATGGCACCCAGGTTGGTGTCCTCGAAAAGACCCACCAGGTAAGCCTCAGAGGCTTCCTGCAGAGCCATGACGGCAGACGACTGGAAGCGCAGGTCAGTCTTGAAATCCTGGGCGATCTCACGCACCAGGCGCTGGAAGGGCAGCTTCCTGATGAGTAGCTCTGTGCTCTTCTGGTAACGACGGATCTCACGAAGGGCGACGGTTCCGGGCCTGTAACGATGGGGCTTCTTGACACCACCGGTGGCTGGGGCGGACTTGCGAGCTGCCTTGGTGGCAAGCTTCTTCCGTGGAGCCTTGCCTCCAGTGGACTTGCGGGCAGTCTGTTTAGTACGGGCCATCTCGACGACGAAATAGTCAATACGGGCGGCCCGGCAGGCGGGCGGGCTTATATACAGACATTCTCCACCTCAGTGGCCACCTCATTGGCCACGAGTGCCGCATGCGTCATCCGCAAGCTACGCCCCACCTCCAAGAGGGAGGGACGGCCTTGGATGAACGATACTACCGCTGCGTCCACAGCACGCCACCTACTCCCACCAAACCGTGGGCGAAGCCACACCAGGACCACCTGTAGTAGCAACCACAACAACATGACTGGACGAGGCAAAGGAGGCAAGGGACTTGGAAAGGGTGGCGCCAAGCGTCATCGTAAGGTGCTTCGTGACAGCATCCAGGGTATCACCAAGCCCGCCATTCGTCGTCTAGCTCGGCGTGGAGGTGTTAAACGTATATCCGGCCTTATCTACGAGGAGACCCGCGGCGTCCTCAAGGTGTTTCTGGAGAACGTCATCCGTGACGCCGTCACCTACACCGAGCACGCAAAAAGGAAGACCGTCACCGCCATGGATGTGGTGTATGCCCTGAAACGGCAGGGCCGCACCCTTTATGGTTTTGGTGGTTAATCAACCTGATGGACGGGCGCACACCACCACCACCACCACCACCACCACGACAAACAAATATACGGACCTAATTTTAGGTCCACATTTAACTCGCAAAAGAGTTGGTTAGACACTGAGTAAATCGTTGAAAATATATCCAATAACATGATCCTCTCTAATTCTGGACTTGTGGTATGAGTATAGGTTGTGTGTGAACGTGTTGGAACCACTTCCTAATAATTGTCAGTCAGTCAGTCAACATCCACCTAACCTCCAGGTACCTCACCTAACTTCCTGTAGCGTCACCGAACCTCACGAAATGTAACCCAATGTAGTTTATAATCTATCCTAAGATGACATAACATAACCACGCACTATATTACTTCGGTAAGAGTAATGAGTTTTAATACGCAAAGTTGCAGTTATCATTCATTCATACATACATACATACATACATACATACATACATACATACATACATACATACATAACATGCTAGTGGCAGGGGGGATTGAAGTGAATTTTAGGAGGATAGAATAGGTGCAGTGGCTAAACAGCGCTTGCGTGAGGGACTTTAAGCAGCAACTCGCCTGGATGCGGCAGGATAGAGGCAGGTCAAGCGTCCGGTGCATGTTGGGTTCCGCCATGGTTTCTCAGTGTTTGGTCGGCTTGATTGTGTGTGTTGTTTTCTTGTTTGGAGGAAATGTCTTGGTATTCTTCTTCTTAGCTTGAAGTTGATTTTCTTCTAACTCTTCTCCTCTTGTTGTTCGTCTTCCTCGTGTCTGCTATCATTCTGTAAAGACTCTATATATGTATGTAGGTATGAGTGAGTAACAGTTGCCGGTTACAGTGATACTTCATATTGGCTGGTGTTGTACTGTATGGCTTCGGTATTTCTTAATATACAAACGGCACCGTTAGGGGATTGAGGTATTTAAAAACCAGCCTACATTACTTATATATAGAAATAAATAATGTGGCTTGGACAATAATGACGACTACTCTCTCCTACCTTCCCCAAACAAGGGCTTTTCGACAGTATACATTGGACACAAATGACTTAGTACATCATACATTGGTGGTTTAACAAAAGCCCTCATTAGAGAAAGGTGAAGGAGCACACAGTGAACATACAGATTAATGTTTGCACGCGTAGATCATGTAAGGTGAGATGTTAAACACCAGACACGTAGTGTAGTAACTCCCTCACAGATGGCGTTATGAGGGGCCTGATGATGTAGCAGTTACCTCACAGATGGTGTTATGAGGAACTTCACATGATGATGCTGTAGCAAAACATTCACTACGTGGTGTCGTAGCATCTTGGGGACACCACGTGGTCGACATGACTCACTCATTCAAGTGGGTGAGGTGTGGTCCCAGGCCTCTCTATCGTGGAGTCTCAGGGGAAGTATAACTGGGTACCTGGGACCTCACTGTGTGAAGGTGGTTAGCTAGCTTGGGTAAGACTCAACTGCCGAGTTGTTTTTCACTGAGTTAAGCACTGTTCACCACTATTCATCACTGGTTCCATTCCTTTGCCAAATGAGATAGTACCTTATGGCAAGAACTTGTTGATAGTCCGGTGGGGAGGAGGGTTCAGGGGAGTGAGTTGGTATGGGCCAACATATAAATAATAATAATAATAATAATAATAATATTTAACGGTTTATTGAAAGAGCTTGGCAGCCAGAAGGCTGAAAATATACAGTTACATATTTGGGGAATGGGTTACGAATTACAAATAATATACAAGTAACATGAGTGACACAAATAAGACATATAATAACTAGCTGGGGAAAAGCTCAAACTACAGTTCATTTCAACATAGTGACAGTGCAAGGAGTAGTGTTTACTGGGAGTGAGTACACTGATTTATTACAAGTTATCGATAATTTTTACAATGGTTGGGACTGGGCTGTTCTTATAGCGATCAGTTCGTGCACGTATGGGCTGGGCTGGATGCGGTTGTGGTGTCGAAGAGCGATTCTCGGACTAGGGATCTCAGGTGGTAGTAGGAGCCGGTGTCGGGGATGGTGTAGAAGCTTCTTACCTCATTTGCAGATGAGGTCGTGGTGATGGTCAGTGAGAGTCTAAAGGGTCAGTGTGTTGAGCGCTTCTTGATATGTGGAGTAGGAAGGGTAGAGAATAATCTTGCATGGCCTCTTTTGCACTTTTTCTAGGTGTTTACGTTGTGTGGCATTTAGGGAGGAAGACCAGGTGGAGGAGGCATAGGTGAGCTTGGGAAGTATGAATGTTGTGTAAACACTGAGGAGCTCGTGTGCAGGAACACCGAGGGACTTGAGTCGGCGTAGGAGGTGGAGACAGAAACTGGAGGATTTGATAACTTCACTGACGTGTGGTTTCTAATTTAGTTTGTTGTCTATATGTATGTGTGTGTGTGTGTGTGTGTGTGTGTGTGTGTGTGTGTGTGTGTGTGTATACTACTGTACTTTTTAGATCCTCCTACGCAACCTAACCTATTATAGTTAAGTATAGTAGGCTATACACTATTTTGTTAGTATGTGTTATAAAATGAAATTGCATGTTATTATTATTAATATTATTATTATTAATATTATTATTATTATTATTATTATTAGTAGTAGTAGTATTATTATTATTATTATTGTTATTATTATTACATGCTAATATAATGCTAAGTTGCCCGCCAGATTTCCTCAGAGATGGGAGGAGCACATTGGCGGCGGTGTTGTTTATACTCCGCCCGATTACTGATTCCTATTCACCGAGCCAGAGCTGGCGGGCGGCGTGTTATGTGCCACGTTTTGTTTCCCATTGGGCGTACCGCTCAGCTGGGGAGTAGGAGATTTCATAAAAAGAAAGTTTGAGTGGAGAGCACACCTTTTCCTTCACATACAGTTATCTTAGACCATCTACTAGTATAATAGTTTGCACAAAAATACTCTACACTCTTTCTAGGTTATTGCTATGTTTTTTTGTTTTTTTTTGACTTCTCATCAGATTGTGCATTCAACTAATATACACTATTAGTGTGTTTATTATTATGTTTTATAGTATTATTTCGTATAATATTGGGTAACACAATTAGAGTCACTAGTATAGTATATTATTGGGGTTTATAGCAGTTTGTGGTCTAATAGTATCATGCTTTATGAGTGGTGTTCTATGTAGTGATGATTAGGCAATAAAATATGCTTTGGGGGTTTATAGCAGTTTTTGTGGTCTACTAGTATCATGCTTTATGGGTGGTGTTCTATGTAGTGATGATTAGGCCATAAAATATGCTTTTGGTTTATTGCTAACAAATTATACTTTGCTCTACCGCTGTAGTGCAAAACATGGTGAAACTTACATACACCGTTAATAAAGTATTGATGGAAGAAGAAGAAGAAGAAGAAGAAGAAGAAGAAGAAGAAGAAGAAGAAGAAGAAGAAGAAGAAGAAGAAGAAGAAGAAGAAGAAGAAGAAGAAGAAGAGGAAGAAAGAAGAGGAAGAAAGAAGAAGAGGAAGAAAGAAGAGGAAGAAAGAAGAAAGAAGAAAGAAGAAGCAGAAGAAGAGGAAGAAAGAAGAAGAAGAAGAAGAAGAAGAAGAAGAAGAAGAAGAAGAAGAAGAACAAGAAGAAGAAAGAAGAAGAAGAAGAAGAAGAAAGAAAAGAAGAAGAAGAGAAGAAGAAGAAGAAGAAGAAGAAGAAGAAGAAGAAGAAGAAGAAGAAAGAAAAGAAGAAGAAGAAGAAGAAGAAGAAGAAGAAGAAAAGAAGAAGAAGAAGAAAAGAAGAAGAAGAAGAAGAAGAAGAAAGAAAAGAAGAAGAAGAAAGAAGAAGAAAAGAAGAAGAAGAAGAAGAAGAAGAAGAAGAAGAAGAAGAAGAAGAAGAAGAAGAAGTAAGAGGAAGAATTGTGGAGGGAATGAACAGTGAGACAATGTAAAGCCTCCGGGATGGCGGCAGCGTTTCTGTTATTAATATATAATAAGACAATAGGAAAATATGTTGTTGTCTCTACCTGTATTATTACCTTTGCGATAGCATGGTTCAATTTTGGGAGGACATAGGAAGGAGCAGGAGGTTAGGAAGGAGCAGGAGGTTAGGAAGGGATTGGTAGTGGGAGAGATAGTGTCTGTGATCCTCGGGTCACCACTCCTCGGATTGTGTCAGTTCAAGTTTAGAAGCTCCAACAACTTTCCCTGAATACGAATTGGCAACCTTTCGATTTACAACAGGTACCTACTTACTGCTACAGTAGGTAGGTGAACAGGGACCAAGGGGGCTAGGAAGAGTGTCCAAACAACTTGCCTGTGTGATGTAGTCGTGGCCAGAATTAGGTTAGGATACAGACACATCTGGCTAGTTAGTAACGCTGTACACATACCGGAACACTCAGCATGTAAACTTGGTGATACACCTTTAAAGCACTACTATATTATTGAATGGGACACTGTCAAAGACTTCAGGCCACCTCACTTATTGTATCTTGAACTATGTCATTACTTCATTGAGGACATTACATTCTTGCTCTTTATCCCAAAGTTTCTAGCCCACACACTGATTAGTCAACAGTTAGAATATGACTCCAATGTATGCTGCTGGTAAATGTGTACTGTCAATGAACCAGAGTGAAAATAAGGTCGCCTCCCTTGCTGCTGCTGCTAAAGCTGCTGCTGCTGCTGCTTCTTGCGCCCTTCTAAGTCCCGTTTAAGTCCCCCACCCCAGGCCCCCGCAGTACCCCTTCACATCTACACCATTCAAAAACAATTTCACTCAATTTCCACAATACTATGCTAATTACACGTAAAATAGAGTGTTATCCTGCAAAACGTTGATGTCGTATATTTCTCTCTTTAAGTGATATCCTGTGGC